>NC_088230.1:18077596-18377596 GCF_036934945.1 Oncorhynchus masou masou | reverse complement strand
AGTTGCAAGAGAGATGTGAGAGACACAGAAGAGGGGAGTGCAGGCCTAGGGAGAGGGGGAGAGGAGGAGGGGAAAGCAGAGCAGTGTGTGTTCCTGTTTCTCTCTGTGTAGAATGCGTAGGGGAAAGGGAAGCTGGGCTTTGCAAGAGGCCCTCTTGCACAAGGTCAAGGGGCAGGGAGCTCAGCCATTGGCTGCTTTCTCACACGCCCAACCCCCTCCCCCGCCTGAGCTCGTGAAACAAAAACAGAAGAGAAGGCCCTCTTCCAGAGTGATACATTGGCGAGGCCACTGGGCCCCTGACATCCTCATGTCATGGCTATGTCAGCTCTAAGTAGCCTTTATGTCACCTCTGCCACATCCTCTACCCTAGCTAGGCTCTTTCCTCATGCTGGGAGCAGAAGAAAAACAGGGGATCTCATTCAAGAACTCCTTGAGCCTTACATAGGAGAAAACACACGCACGCACACACACACACAAAACACACACACACACACACTAATATTTCCCCTCATTTCACTGAGGCTGAAAGAGGGAAAATGGCACCTTCTGAGAGCCACCATTGCGTGTGCTAATTCTGGTGCAGGCAAGCAACCGCTGCTGTTTACTCTCACACTTCTACTCCACTGCGTCTCCCTGCCTGCCTGCTCAAGGCCAACACCAGTCCTCCCTCCGTTGGGCCTCCGGTACTACCCTATCCCAGATAGGAAATCAGGGTTGGAAGGAATATTCTAATTTACACCCAAGCCTGTTTGTGATGATGGAAATCATGGCCAGGAATAAGATGGAAATCAGGGCCAGGAATAAGCAGATGTTTGAGTGACATGTTAGGTAGCAATCTTAAAGGAAAAATCCACCCAGAAACTCACACGTTACATTTGGCATCATCATGATGATGTGGCAAGTCCCACTTTGCTTGCTGAAAGTTCAATATCTTACCTTGACTGCTGCCATGCAAAACATTGTGGGACTGTATCAACAGTGGACTAAAGAATAGTGGCGTTTTCCTTTAAGGGCTGTGGTGTGTAGAGTATACAGTCACCTTCAAAATTATTGGCAACCTTGCAAAAGATTAGCAAAAATAATGAGCTATATTATATGCTCTAAAATATATATATATTATTTTATACTAACACAATTTCTCAGAGAAAGATATTTTGTTTAACAAGTAATACTTTTTTTTCTATTGGCACCTCTATTTTCAATAGTTTGTGCACCCTCCCCTTAAAAGGAAAACAGACTTTATCTAAAATGTTTTAAGAAATTGGAGAACACATTGGGAGGGATCTTAGACCATTCCTCCATATAGAACACTTCCAGATCCTTGATATCCTTCGTCTGCACTTATGGCCTGACTTCTTCAATTCAAACCACAGGTTTTCAATGCGCAGACTGAAGAGAATAAGGAGCAATTCCATAATAAGGTCAACCTGAGCATGAAGATAACTAAATGACTTATTTCCATTAAACTACTTTCATATTTACCTTGAATGTGCGTATTTTGAAGTGCAGACTACATTTGGCCTTTATATTTATCAAATGTAATGTTATTGTTACTATAGAGTAGGTTACAAAGTCTCAAAATAAGGCCTTTCAGTCAACCAGATTTCACAGCTATTGGCAATGGCTCATAGAATTAGTTTTGGTACTAACATCTGTCCCCCTGTGTTTCTGACCAAGTCGGAAGGTTAATGATACAATATCAAACTCATTTTAGTCCATTGAGTGCTAGACTAGAATTCTACAATCTAAATAGAATGCTAATTTGGACAGGCAGTGTCACATCCTTAACATTTGAGGAAAAGTTGTTACTGTAGATACATTTCGAGTATGATTGTATGCAAACTTTCTGTGCAAAGCTAACTTTCATAATGAGCTTAAGTGATGCATAATTGTTTTCCTTTCTCTCTTTGTCGGTACTCGTTCTAAGGGTAACAGATGTGATCGTTATTGGCGCTTCATAACAGGATCATGGAATCACTAGAAAGCATCACTGCGTAACGCGATCATGGGAAAAACATTCATGCCCTTCATACCACATTCGAAGTGTGTTTATGTTAGCAAACAAGCTAGCAGGCAATCTATCTTTGTGATCTATTTTGGGTGATCTCACGTTCGCTTATGAACTGCAATCATGAGTTGTTCTGCTGCCTGGAGCACAGCATGTGATCACATCACATGGCATAATAAAGGTCTTAAAATAATACACATAATTAAGGTCTTAAAAATCCATAAGACACTTTCACCAGTCATGCTGAGTTTGTTTACTTCCCTGAGTAAGTACAGGTGTCGCCCAGTGAAAATATTTGTCTGTATCTGTTTGGTCTGCCCTGCGGTGTGACAGGTACTTTGCGCGCTTGTGAACTACAGCTGTCAAGCCTGAGGTGATTTACGATCTGACAAGAAATTTAGTCGAAAGTGTGAACCCTGTGCCGCTCACTGGTAGGTTACAATTCAATTAAACTTTTTTTTTTAACCCTTTCACGTAATGAAAATGAAGAACAGTTTAACCTTCATAGGAAAACGCCAAGATATAAATAAAATTGTATGCCACATGCGCCGAATACAACAGACCTTACAGTGAAATGCTTAATTACAAGCCCTTAACTAACAATGAGGTAAAAAAAAATACCTTAAAGTAACAAAGTAACAAATAATTAAAGAGCAGCAGTAAAATAACAATGGCGAAGCTATATACCGGGGGTACCGGTACAGAGTCAATGTGCAGGGTTTTGTCGTGCCCTCTTCACGACTGTCTTGGTGTGCTTGGACCATGTTAGTGTTGGTGATGTGGACATCAAGGAACTCGAAGCTCTCAACCTGCTCCACTGCAGCCCAGTCGATGAGAATAGGGGCATGCTCGGTCCTCCTTTTCCTGTAGTCCACAATCATCTCCTTTGTCTTGATCACGTTGAGGGAGGGGTTGTTGTCCTTGCACCACACGGTCGGGTCTCTGACCTCCTCCCTATAGGCTGTCTTGTCGTAGATCAGGCCTACCACTGTTGTCATCGGCAAACTTAATGATGGTGTTGGAGTCGTGCAGTCATGAGTGAACAGGGAGTACAGGAGATGACAAGGGATGAGTGAGGAACGAGTCCAGCTAGGCTTGGGTGGTATCCGGATTGTTACAGCTTCATACCGACCTTACAGGGATTTTCGGTAATATCGGTAATAAACACGAGGGCCGCTGTTTTCAAACCCACTAATCCGAAGGTTAGCAATGCTAACAAGCACATGTAAAATCTCTTAGAGAATGCTAACTAAATGCTAACAAGCGTATTGCATACATTTTATACAGTCTCTGACCTAAACTGCAAAGTAAGTCCAAAATGCTACACCCAGTTTGCTGCATGGACAAAACAAATTAGACAGCAAGGCTCTTGAGCCAGGAGGGGATTCTCTGCTGTTACCAAGCTAAACTTGATTTTGAAATAAGCTAACCACTTAGCTAGATAGCTAACTAGCTACTACATTAGCAAACCAAACAAACACCACATGACTGGGGACTACCGTTACGTTTTAATATGAAAATGATGTGAAACAGGTGAAACAAAGAACGCCATCTTCTTTATCTCCTAATGTATTTCACATATTTCACATTTTTGACTGCAGGTTTTACTTAAAAAGTAGCAACAAAATAAATTAAAATAAAACTTAAAAATAAATTGTTTGAATATTATTGACGGTATTGAAAAACCATCTTGTGACTTGTTCCAAATACCCTGGTATACAGTATACAGCCCAAGCTTATTTCAAGTTAGCTCAAATAAACATGGAAAGGAAATGGGTGTTTCAATTCCTGAGTCTAGGGTTAGAGGTGTATATATATATATTATTCCATTCATGCACTTATCAAGCGAACATCCCTGGTCATCCCTACTGCCTCTGATCTGGCAGACACACTAAACACAAATGCTTTGTTTGTAAATTATGTCTGAGCGTTGGAGTGTGCCCCTGGCTATCCGAAAATAAAATTAAAATTGTGCCATCTGGCTTGCTTAATACAAGCAATTTGAAATAATTTATACTTTTACTTTTGATACTTTTTAATATTTAAAACCAAATAATTTGACTTTTACTCAAGTAGTATTTTATTGGGTGACTTTTGAGTCATTTTCTATTAAGGAATCTTTACTTTGACAATTGGGTACTTTTTTCCACCACTGTACAAATAAACACCTTAACATTTCCATTTATGCTTGATAAGTAAATTTTGTGAGACATTTTGTTTCTTATTTTGTGTGCAAATGTCACATCCATAATGATGGAATTTCCCTGATATGGTCATTGCAAATTGGTGATTTTGTGGTCATTTAACCATTTCTTTGTGGATTTTGATGTGTACTTAGGGGCTTTGTCTTGCTGGAAGATCCATTTGGGGCCAAGTTCCAGGGTTCTGGCAGAGACAACCAGGTGGTTGACTAAAATCTCCTGGTACTTGGTAGAGTTCATGATGCTGTTGGCCCCAGGACCAGTCTAAGCAAAACATCCCCACGACATGAAATATCCACAACCAGAAGGTATGAAGTTATTTTATGCATATGTATTTGTCAAACGCACCGCTGGTGTGCATGGCCAAAGGACTTCCATTTCCGTCACATATACGACCATAGCACCTGGTTCAAATCCAAGTGTCAGTGCTGTTTAGCAAGCCCCAGGTGTTACTGTGAAAAATGCTTTTTTTTCTAGCAACCCTTCTGAAGAGCCTATTGGCATAGAGGTCCCACTGGGCACACACTGGTTGAATCAGGCGAAGCAGGGTACATGGAGGTAGGCATCTAGATGGTAGACTCAAGCTGTATGTGAAGGTAAATTCAGAGTAAGTTTGCGTTCATGTAGGCTACGTTGACATTTGATTCGCCCAACAAAAGATTCCATCATTTCAACATGTAGCTAGTTATACTATCATTCATGCATGGTTTATAGGATCTACAGACGTTTAGAAGTAGTTACAGTTGCTCCTGTAAATAGGATGCTAGATTCTAATTCATGATCTAATTCATGATCAAATGGCTATTTGCATTCCCCCCCCCTTTATGCTGCCGCTACTCTCCGTCTATTATCTCTGCATAGTCACTTTAATAACTCTACCTACTTGTACACATTGGGTGGGGTATTTTTTCTTAAAACTGCATTGTTGATTAAGGACTTGTAAATAAGTGCTTCACTGTAAGGTCTACACATGTTGTATTTGGCGCATGTGATATTATACTGAACAAAAATAAAACGCAAATGTGCAGTTTTGTCACACAACACAATGCCACAGATGTCTCAAGTTTTGAGGAAGTGTGCAATTGGCATGCTGACTGGAGGATTGTCCACCAGAACTGTTGCCAGAGAATGTAATGTTAATTTCTCTACCATAAGCCGCCTCCAATGTTGTTCTAAAAAATTTGGCAGTACGTCCAACCGGCCTCACAACCGCAGACCACGTGTAACCACGCCAGCCCAGGACCTCCACATCCGGCTTCTTCACCTGCGGGATTGTCTGAGATCAACCACCCGGACAGCAGATGAAACTGAGGAGTATTTCTGTCTGTAATAAAGCCATTTTGTGGGGGGAAAAAATAATTCTGTTTGCCTGAGCCTGGCTCCCTAGAATGTGTTGAAATGATAGCTCAGCAGAATCAGACATAGCTTGTTTCCAAAGCTATGCAGGGTATATACATGGTAGACTTGATGTCATTTAACTTCTTTGGGATAGGGGGCAGTATTTTGACATCCGGATGAAAAGCGTGCCCAAAGTAAACTGCCTGTTACTCAGGCCCAGAAGGTAGGATATGCATGTAATTGGGAGAATACACTCTAAGGTTTCTAAAACTGTTAAAATAAGGTCTGTGAGTATAACAGAACTGATATGGCAGGCAAAACCCAGAGGACAAACCACCCCCCACCCCAAAAAAAAAAATTCAGCTTACCACTACTTTCAATGGAAAGTACTATAATTATAAGGCCAAGTCCTCCCAGATTGCAGTTCCTAGGGCTTCCACTAGATGTTAAGTCTTTAGAAAGAGTTTCAGGCTGGTTTTTGGAAAAAATACCCAGATATTGTAGTTTGTCTAGGTGGCTCCCATTTTGGCTGTAGTGTTTCCAAGCGCGTGGAGGAAAGAGTGTTCTTTCTTATTTATCTCCGGTAATGAACATACTATTCTCTGTCTTAAATTTAATAGTTTATTTGCGTATTAGTATATATAAGGTTTGATTATAAACGTTGTTTGACTTGTTTGGAAAAGTTTATTAGTAACGTTTGGGATTAATTTTGTATGCATTTTGATGGCTAAACTGAGTTTTTATGGATATAAAGAAGGACATTTAAACGTGTTAACCCTCGCAAGGCTGCAGGCCCAGACGGCATCCCCAGCCGCGTCCTCAGAGCATGCGCAGACCAGCTGGCTGGTGTGTTTATGGACATATTCAATCAATCCTTATCCCAGTCTGCTGTTCCCACATGCTTCAAGAGGGCCACCATTGTTCCTGTTCCCAAGAAAGCTAAGGTAACTGAGCTAAACGACTACCGCCCCGTAGCACTCACTTCCGTCATCATGAAGTGCTTTGAGAGAATAGTCAAGGACCATATCACCTCCACCCTACCTAACACCCTAGACCCACTCCAATTTGCTTACCGCCCCAATAGGTCCACAGACGACGCAATCGCATCCACACTGCCCTAACCCATCTGGACAAGAGGAATACCTATGTGAGAATGCTGTTCATCGACTACAGCTCAGCATTTAACACCATAGTACCCTCCAAGCTCGACATCAAGCTCGAGACCCTGGGTCTCGACCCCGCCCTGTGCAACTGGGTACTGGACTTCCTGACGGGCCGCCCCCAGGTGGTGAGGGTAGGTAACAACATATCCACCCCGCTGATCCTCAACACTGGGGCTCCACAAGGGTGCGTTCTGAGCCCTCTCCTGTACTCCCTGTTCACCCACAACTGCGTGGCCATGCACGCCTCCAACTCAATCATCAAGTTTGCGGACGACACTACAGTGGTAGGCGTGATTACCAACAACGACGAGACGGCCGACAGGGAGGAGGTGAGGGTCCTCGGAGTGTGGTGTCAGGAAAATAACCTAACACTCAAAGTCAACAAAACAAAGGAGATGATCGTGGACTTCAGGGAGCACCCACCCTATCCACATCGACGGGACAGTAGTGGAGAGGGTAGTAAGTTTTAAGTTCCTCGGCGTACACATCACGGACAAACTGAATTGGTTAACCCACACAGACAGAGACGTGAAGAAGGCGCAGTAGCGTCTCTTCAACCTCAGGAGGCTGAAGAAATTTGGCTTGTCACCAAAAACACTCACAAACTTCTACAGATGCACAATCGAGAGCATCCTGTCGGGCTGTATCACCGCCTGGTACGGCAACTGCTCCGCCCACAACCGTAAGGCTCTCCAGAGGGAAGTGAGGTCTGCACAACGCATCACCGGGGGCAAACTACCTGCCCTCCAGGACACCTACACCACCCGATGTCACAGGAAGGCCATAAAGATCATTAAGGACAACAACCACCCGAGCCACTGCCTGTTCACCCCGCTATCATCCAGAAGGCGAGGCCAGTACAGGTGCATCAAAGCAGGGACAGAGAGACTGAAAAACAGCTTTTATCTCAAGTCCATCAGACTGTTAAACAGCCACCACTAACATTGAGTGGCTGCTGCCAACACACTGACTCAACTCCATCCACTTTAATGATGGAAATTGATGTAAAAATATATCACTATCCACTTTAAACAATGCTACTTAATATAATGTTTACATACCCTACATTACTCATCTCATTTGTATATGTACAGTGCCTTGCGAAAGTATTCGGCCCCCTTGAACTTTGCGACCTTTTGCCACATTTCAGGCTTCAAACATAAAGATATAAAACTGTATTTTTTTGTGAAGAATCAACAACAAGTGGGACACAATCAAGAAATGGAACGACATTCATTGGATATTTCAAACTTTTTTAACAAATCAAAAACAGAAAATTGGGCGTGCAAAATTATTCAGCCTTTGTAGCGCCACCTTTTGCTGCGATTAAAGCTGTAAGTTGCTTGGGGTATGTCTCTATCAGTCTTGCACATCGAGAGACTGAAATTTTTTCCCATTACTCCTTGCAAAACTGCTCGAGCTCAGTGAGGTTGGATGGAGAGCATTTGTGAACAGCAGTTTTCAGTTCTTTCCACAGATTCTCGATTGGATTCAGGTCTGGACTTTGACTTGGCCATTCTAACACCTGGATATGTTTATTTTTGAACCATTCCATTGTAGATTTTGCTTTAAGTTTTGGATCATTGTCTTGTTGGAAGACAAATCTCCGTCCCAGTCTCAGGTCTTTTGCAGACTCCATCAGGTTTTCTTCCAGAATGGTCCTGTATTTGGCTCCATCCATCTTCCCATCAATTTTAAACATCTTCCCTGTCCCTGCTGAAGAAAAGCAGGCCCAAACCATGATGCTGCCACCACCATGTTTGACAGTGGGGATGGTGTGTTCAGGGTGATGAGCTGTGTTGCTTTTACGCCAAACATAACTTTTTTTGCATTGTTGCCAAAAAGTTCAATTTTGGTTTCATCTTTCCAGAGCACCTTCTTCCACATGTTTGGTGTGTCTCCCAGGTGGCTTGTGGCAAACTTTAAACAACACTTTTTATGGATATCTTTAAGAAATGGCTTTCTTCTTGCCACTCTTCCATAAAGGCCAGATTTGTGCAATGTACGACTGATTGTTGTCCTATGGACAGAGTCTCCCACCTCAGCTGTAGATCTCTGCATTTCATCCAGAGTGATCATGGGCCTCTTGGCTGCATCTCTGATCAGTCTTCTCCTTGTATGAGCTGAAAGTTTAGAGGGACGGCCAGGTCTTGGTAGATTTGCAGTGGTCTGATACTCCTTCCATTTCAATATTATCGATTGCACAGTGCTCCTTGGGATGTTTAAAGCTTGGGAAATCTTTTTGTATCCAAATCCGGCTTTGAACTTCTTCACAACAGTATCTCGGACCTGCCTGGTGTGTTCCTTGTTCTTCATGATGCTCTCTGCGCTTTTAACGGACCTCTGAGACTATCACAGTGCAGGTGCATTTATACGGAGACTTGATTACACACAGGTGGATTGTATTTATCATCATTAGTCATTTAGGTCAACATTGGATCATTCAGAGATCCTCACTGAACTTCTGGAGAGAGTTTGCTGCACTGAAAGTAAAGGGGCTGAATAATTTTGCACGACCCAATTTTTCAGTTTTTGATTTGTTAAAAATGTTTGAAATATCCAATAAATGTCGTTCCACTTCATGATTGTGTCCCACTTGTTGTTGATTCTTCACAAAGAAATACAGTTTTATATCTTTATGTTTGAAGCCTGAAATGTGGCAAAAGGTCGCAAAGTTCAAGGGGGCCAAATACTTTCGCAAGGCACTGTATATACTGTACTCTATATCATCTACTTCATCTTTATGTAATACATGTATCACAGGCCACTTTAAACTATGCCACTTTGTTTACATACCCCACATTACTCATCTCATATGTATATACTGTACTCGATACCATCTACTGCATCTTGCCTGTGCCATTCTGTACCATCACTCATTCATATATCTTTATGTACATATTCTTTATCACTTTACACTTGTGTGTATAAGGTAGTAGTTTTGGAATTGTTAGGTTAGATTACTCGTTGGTTATTAGTGCGTTGTCGGAACACAAGCATTTCACTACACTTGCATTAATATCTGCTAACCATGTGTATGTGACAAATAAAATTTGATTTGATTATCGAACAAAGGAACCATTTGTGATGTAACTGGGACCTTTTGGAGTGTCAACAGAAGAAGATCATCAAAGGTAAGGCATTTTTTATATCGCTATTTCTGACTTTCGTGTCGCACCTGCCTGGTTGAAATATGTTTTTCATGTGTTTGTATGTGGGGCGCTGTCCTCAGATAATCGCATGGTTGCTTTCGCTGTAAAGCCTTTTTGAAATCTGACACGGCGGCTGGATGAATAAGAAGTTAAGCTTTATTTTGATGGTATTACACTTGTGATTTTTATGATAGTTAAATATTTAGAGAGATTTGAATTTGGCGCTCTGCAATTACACCGGATGTTGTCGACTTTCCCAAACAGGTTTTAAGTGCATTACCCCTCATATACCAGTAGGAGTCAATGTTTAGGCAGGAACTGTTTGACTGTGGCTTCACATTTTATTTTTAATATACCTCTTTATTTAGGTTGATGGAATGTCCAGAGGAGACTTTGGGTCCGTCTGATAAGGTAAATTAAGCCTGTTAGCTGGGTTTGCTAGCTAGCTAGAATGGCATTGCCCTCCATCCCCATTTACAATTAAACAATTTGGGAAAGCTAACGTTATAACTTACTAACTTCCTGGTAGAGCAACTAAGCCAGTTACTGGCTGTCAATATCACAGAGTTGTGTTACATGGCTATCTAGCCATATCTTGTTTTTTAATTTTGATTTAGCTGTGAAGTTGTGCGTAGTGTTGGTGAGGTCAAAGGCATTGCAGTGTATTTTTTTTGTTATACATGTTACCACATCGTTAGCTTTTTACTTTTTTTAATTACAAAAATGTTTCAAAATTCACAAAAAGTAACATTATCTGAAGAAGATTATCTCATAGAACAAAACATAAGATCCTTTATTTTCTGCGTTTATCCCCCCAATTTTTTTTTCCCCCCCTCATAGGCTTTTCCCAACAAGCCATGGTGGAGTTAGCCTCCTTGTACCTATTGCTTGATTTATGAAGGTCAACAAACAATTGTCTCTTTTCATTTGAGAGTTCTTTACCTTTCCCCACAGTGATGGATTACAAATGGATTTTACATGGTCAGAGCCTTGAGAATGACTTAAAAAAGTAGAATGTTAACAGATTTTTATTTATTTTTTATTTTATTTATAAGAATCTTTAGGAGTGCCAACAATTTGGACACATATCTTAAAAAAACTATAACTTGTTAAAGAGAATCTATCATCTCCCTAAGTAATTATATTAGTATAAAATAATTGAATATCCTTTTTTTATAATACAATATAGCTCAGTATGTGTATTATTCATTTATACAGTCTTTCCCCCCTAATTTTATCAAGTGTGCCAATCATTTTGGAGGTGACTGTATACATTACAGTGCTGCTTATAAATGCCTGCTGGTTGTGTGTCCATTCTAACAGGATGTTTGATGGAATCTCTGACCAGAGGGAAAACAGGGAAAATACATGCTTAACCATGTAGTCCCTTAGACACAGATCTTAGATAAGCTTACCCTCCCCAAATCCTAAACTTAAACATTAGAGTGAAAAATACTAATCTGAACATAGATCAGTGTTTAGGGACAACGTCATCATCCTACTCTAACTGCTTTAGTTTCCATTCGGGCGATGACGGTGGAAACTAACATGTTTCTTACTCCAATGGTGGAGTCCTAGCATAATGATTGCCATGCTCAGAGTGGTCTCAAGTGAAATAAACATTAAGGCTCTGACCTAAATCGGACCGGGTTTTTCGCAACAGAGGGATTTAAAGGCTTGTAAATTAATCTCCTGCATTACTTAGGCCTAGCCCACCATTTCAAAGTCTATAGGTTCCCATTCCTAGCAGCGACGTGCAGCTAGCTACATTAAAACTAAATTGGTTTTGATTTAAGAACTAATTGACCCCCAAACACATAAAGCTGATCACAAGATGGCTTGGGACCACTAGACAAATATTATACCCTTCAGGTTGTTATCTAATGGTTAACCCTAAAACAACACTGGGTAGGGGTCGAGACCTGAAGGAAAGCTGCCTTGTGAGAAGCTCTGTTAAACGTGTTGGATGACAGGCCAACCAGTGTGACCGCCCTTCTGCAGGCCTTTAGTTATGTTCAGACAGACAGACAGACAGACAGAGACAGACAGACAGACAGACAGACAGACAGACAGACAGACAGACAGACAGACAGACAGACAGACAGACAGACAGACAGACAGACAGACAGACAGAGAGACAGAGAGACAGAGAGAGCATTGACAGCTCAGTCTCTGTTACCAACTATCCTCTGTTGGCCAAATATCCTAATGATGTTAATCCTAATCCTGATTTAGCTATCTAATATAGTCAGCCAAATCAATAATGATCCCTGTCATCATAATCCCCCACAACATGATGGAACTAATCTGGTCATTCATCCCTGAGAGGGGTCTTGGCACGACACTCCTTCCTCTGTTAGTACCACAGTATGCTTCATGCCAGCGTACAACATACATTATTCATACTGGCACAATGAATAAATCATCACATCAGAAAATATTCCTCTCTCTCTCTCTGTCTGTCAGAAAATATTCCTCTGTCTGTCTGTCTGTCTGTCTGTCTGTCTGTCTGTCTGTCTGTCTGTCTGTCTGTCTGTCTGTCTGTCTGTCTTTGTGTCTTTGTGTCTGTGTAGGGTAAGCCCAGCCCCAGAAGTGACTTGTCTTATCAACTCTATGCAAGAATTTGCTCTGAGTCGTCTTAGGAAATCAACATTCTCTGTGTTGGTCTTGCCAACCACCAATGTCACACCACTGAGAAGCAGAGGTGACATCATGTAAGTCTGATATCTGATTGGAGGTTAACTTTAAAGTAATACTAGTGGTCAACAAGGTTTTGAATCCAAACAACTCAGATGGTTATACAAGGGTCTAAGATTCATTGTTCTTTCTCTTATTTGTTTCTGTCCAGCTGTGGTGAGATTCTTTTTTCTCTCTCACTTTCTCTCTCTTTCTTCTATCTCTCTTTTCCCCCTGTTTCTTTTCTCTCCTTTTTTCTCTCTCTTTCTTTCTTTTCTGTTTCTTCTCTCTCTTTTCTGTTTCTTCTCTCTCTTTTCTGTTTCTTTCTTCTCTCTCTTCTGTTTCTTCCCTATCTCGTTCTTTCCTGTTTCTTCCCTTTCTTTACTGTTTCTTCCCTCTTTCTTTTCTGTTTCTTCCCTCTCTCGTTCTTTTCTGTCTTCCCTCTCTTTTCTGTTTCTTCCCTCGCTTTCTTTCTTTCTTTCTTTTCTGTTTCTTCTCTCTTTCTTTTATGTTTCTTCCCTCTCTTTCTTTCTTTCTTTCTTTTCTGTTTCTTCTCTCTTTCCTGTTAGTTCTCGCTCTTTCTTTCTGTTTCTTCCCTCTCTTTCTTTTGTTTCTTCCCTCTCTCTCTTTTGTTTCTTCCCTCTCTTTCTTTCTTTTCTGTTTCTTCCCTCCCTCTTTCTTTTCTGTTTCTTCCCTCTCTTTCTTTCTTTTGTTTCTTCCCTCTCTGTTTCTTTTGTTTCTTCCCTCTCTCTCTTTTCTGTTTCTTCCCTCGCTTTCTTTTCTGTTTCTTCCCTTTCTCTCTTTCTTTTCTGTTTTTTCCCTCTCTCTCTTTCTTTTCTGTTTCTTCCCTCTTTCTTTCTTTTCTGTTTCTTCCCTCTCTCTCTCTCTTTTGTTTCTTCCCTCTCTCGCTCTTTTGTTTCTTCCCTCTCTCTCTTTTGTTTCTTCCCTCTCTCTCTTTCTTTTCTGTTTCTTCCCCTCTCTCTTTCTTTTCTGTTTCTTCCCTCTCTCTTTCTTTTCTGTTTCTTCCCTCTCTCTCTTTTGTTTCTTCCCCCTTTCTCTTTTGTTTCTTCCCTCTCTTTCTTTTCTGTTTCTTCCCTCTCTCTTTCTTTTTTGTTTCTTCAGTCTCTCTCTTTCTTTTCTGTTTCTTCCCTCTCTTTCTTTCTTTTCTGTTTCTTCCCTCTCTCTCTTTCTTCCCTCTCTCTTTCTTTTCTGTTTCTTCCCTCGCTTTCTTTTCTGTTTCTTCCCTCTCTCTTTCTTTTGTTTCTTCCCTCTCTCTCTTTCTTTTGTTTCTTCCCTCTCTCTCTTTCTTTTGTTTCTTCCCTCTCTCTCTTATTCTTTTCTGTTTCTTCCCTCTCTTTCTTTTCTGTTTCTTCCCTCTCTCTTTCTTTTCTGTTTCTTCCCTCTCTCTCTTTTCTGTTTCTTCCATCTCACTTTCTTTTCTGTTTCTTCCATCTCTTTCTTTCTTTTCTGTTTCTTCCCTCTCTCTCTTTTGTTTCTTCCCTCTCTCTCTTTCTTTCGGTTTCTTCCCCCTCTCTTTTCTGTCCCCCAAGGACTTTTGGTTTCTCTCCATCTCTCTCTCTCTGATCATGATTAGAGTGTCTTGTAATGCATGTAAATGCTTTGTAACTTAAGTTTATGCTTTTGCATGTGAATCCATAAATATAGTAATTAAATACACTTGGATTTCAAATTAAATTCTCGGACATTTCTTCATTGTCCATTACTTTAACTCAACCATATTCTCTTGCATATTGCTAATTACATTATAGAGTCAGATAAAGATAATTAATTTAAATAGGCTAATTGCTTAGTCTTATTACGAGGTGCATGTGAGTTATTTATAATATCAAACATGATAAATATTACTGTCCAATGAGTGCAGTGAATGTATGCACAAGCGTGCTGGCTCTGGAACAGAAGGAAGACGTTTTACGTGCCCCCAAACAATTGTGTTTTATTGTTTGTTTATCTGTGTTGTTTGTAACTTGTTTTTTAAAACTATTTTTGTCTATAATGTCGCCGCTACCGTCTCTTATGACCGAAAATAACTTCCAGACATCAGGACTGCGATTACTAACCACGGACTATCAGAAAACAGTTTCTTCTTTCACGACTCTGACGAGCCCGAGAATATACGGATCCCTCGAGAACAGGCCCTGACCCCAGAGATCTGCGTGAACAAGAGGCGAAGAAAGAGAGGCCGAAAGGGCGGGCTGCCTTCTGAGGAGTAGGAGGTGATCAAATAAACCCCCACTCCCCTCAATTCTACCAAAGAAGAACATTAAAACTGTAGCATCTTATGCTTCACGGAGCTGCGGCTGAACGACGACAATATCAACATACAGCTGGCTGGTGATGTGCCGCCAGGATAGAACAGCGGCATCTGGTAAGACAAGGGATGGCGGTCTATGTATTTTTGTAAACAACATCTGGTGCAAGATATTTAAGGAAGTCTTAAGTCAATGCTCGCCTGAGGTAGAGTTTCTCATGATAAGCTGCAGACCACATTACTTACCGAAAGTGTTTGTCTATATTCTTTGTAGCGGTTTATATACTACCACAGTCAGAGGCTGGCACCAAGATAGCATTGAATGAGCTCTATTCCGCTATAAGCAAACAAGAAAACGCTCACCCAGAGCCGGGGACTTTAATGCAGGGAAACTTAAATCAGTTTTTCCTAATTTCTATCAACATATTAAATGTGCAACCAGAGGGAAAATAACTGTACACCACCTATACTCCACACACAGAAACGCATACAAAGCTCTCCCTCGCCCTCCATTTGGCAAATCTGACCATAATTATATCCTCCTGATTCTTGCTTACAAGCATAAATTAAAGCAGGAAGCACCAGTGACGAGATCAATAAAAAAGTGGTCAGATGAAGCAGACGCTAAGCTACAGGACTGTTTTGCTAGCACAGACTGGAATATGTTCAGGGATTCCTCTAATTGCATTTGAGGAGTACACCACATCTGTCATTGGCTTCATCAATAAGTGCATCGATGATGTCGTCCCCAAAGTGACCATACGTACATACCCCAACCAGAAACCATGGATTACAGGCAGCATCCGCACTGAGCTAAAGGGTAGAGATGCCACTTTCAAGGAGCGGGACCCTAACCTGGAAGCTTATAAGAAATCTGGCTATGCCCTCCGATGAACAATCAAACAGACAAAGTGTCAATACAGGACTAAGATCGAGTCGTACTACACCAGCTCTGACGCTCGTCGGATGTGGCAGGGCCTGCAAACCACTACAGACTACAAAGGGAAGCACAGCCGAGAGCTGCCCAGTGACACGAGCCTACCGGACGAGCTAAACTACTTCTATGCTCGCGTCGAGGCAAATAACACTGAAACATGCACGAGAGCACCAGCTGTACCAAAAGACTGTGATCACGCTCTACGCATCCGATGTGAGTAAGACCTTTAGACAGGTCAACATTCACAAGGCCGCAGGACCAGATGGATTACCAGGACTTGTACTGCGAGTATGCGCTGACCAACTAGCAAGTGTCTTCACTGACATTTTCAACCTCTCCCTGTCCGAGTCTGTAATTCCAACATGTTTTAAGTAGACCACCATAGCTCCTGTGCCCAAGAACACTAAGGTAACCTGCCTAAATGACTACCGGTACTCACGTCTGTAGCCATGAAGTGCTTTGAAAGGCTGGTCATGGCTCACATCAACACCCTCATCCTAGAAACCCTAGACCTACTCCAATTTGCACACCGCCTCAACAGATGATGCAGTCTCTATTGCACTCAACACTGCCCTTTCCCACCTGGACAAAAGGAACACCTATGTGAGAATTGTATAGGCTAAGGACCCTGGGACTAAACACCTCCCTCTGCAAATGGATCCTGGACTTCCTGACAGGCCCCCCCAGGTGGTAAGGGTAGGTAACAACACATCCGCCATGCTGATCCTCAACACAGGGGCCCCTCAGGGGTGCATGCTCAGCCCCTCCTGAACTCCCTGTTCACTCATGACTACACGGCCAGGCACGACTCCAACACCATCATTAAATTTGCCGATGACACAACAGTGGTAGGCCTGATCACCGACAACAACGAGACAGCCTATAGGGAGGATGTTGATTTTGTCCATCCACACCAGACGCGATCAAGACACGGAAGTTAAAATACCAAAACCAACTGTGAATGAACTATATTAATTTGGTGGCATGTTGAAATACACATGAAATATTTATGGACATTTAGCTACCTATTGTTTTTAGCTAGTTTGTCCTGGGAGAATAACATTAGGTTGTTATTTTACCTGAAATGCATGATCCTCTTTTTAGTTTCTTTGTAGAATTTTCACCAGGAGTCATACAAAATTGCGTGTTTCTCTAGCCCGACTATTAATCCACAGATAAAAAGGGAAACCTAGTTAGTTATCATTAATTCATCTCTCTTTTTTTGTCTTTCAAGCAAGTGGGTCTGTATCTTCCTGATATCTAATAAGAGGAGACTTGAAGCTCGTAGAGCGTCTCAGATAGAACCAAGTTCTATTTTAGCGCTTGGCAACGCAGACACTCATTCACGCTTGCGAGCCATGTGGTGAAATGATTGAATAACATGTATGTGTACATATATTTTGCAACACTCGCTCGCTCCCAACGTGGCCGGTGAGGTTTGCGTGTAAAGGGCACATAAGATGCACACTATGATATGTAAGCATCAGAGACATATGGGCCTATAAACAGAGATATTACTCTGGTATGTCTTAAGCAAACCAACATACAGTAAGACGCATAAGGACATGTAAGGACACATAAGATGCAGCAGAATGATGTCACAGCGAGCTTTCAGTATCTTAAGGGTGGGATTAGTCTGGCTTGTCATTTAGCTCTGAGGACTAAACAGTATGATTTCCCAGGGGTCCCTACTGCTGTGCAAAATTCCCCTAGAGACCTAGACCGGACGTCTTCAGGGGAAGTAGGAGTGGGGGATTGAGGAAAAAATAAGAGCAAACACGCAGAGAAGTGAGGGAGGATGTGGGTCAGTAAATGAGTGACTGAGGGGAATGAGAGCGAGCATGGATGTAAGGGTGTGTGTGTTTGTGTACTAGAGAAACAGCAAGAGAGTGCATATGTGCGTTCAAATTCATGGTTAATTAGTGAGTGAAAGTGAGGCTCAATCCCAATACCCTCCCCCTCCGTTCTGTGCAATCCCCTGAGCCCCATCAAGACAGAGTGGTATCCCAATTCAACTTGGAGCAAGGCGTAGTGCCTTTTCAGCCCTTTGGTAGGCCCACAATAAACGAAGCAAATCAACATGCAGTCTTTCTATCAAGTGTTTCCCAAAACTCCCATGAAGCTCTGCAACCAAACCCTGTCAAGTTGCTTCAAGAATAATAGCTGACAAGAATACTATTATGGAAGCAAATTTAAGTAATTATAACTTCATAAAGAATCGTTAAAAGAACATAAGCCAGCTATACATTTAGCTTGCTAAATGGGGCGGCAGGGTAGCCTAGTGGTTAGAGTGTTGGACTAGTAACCGTTGCAAGTTCAAATCCCGAGCTGGCATGGTACAAATCTTTTGTTCTGCCCCTGAACAGGCAGTTAACCCACTGTTCCTAGGCCGTCATTGAAAATAAGAATTTAACTGACTTGCTTTGTTAAATAAAGGTTAAAAAAAACAACAACAAAAAATCTGATCTGTGCATGGACCCTAACACATTTGGCACAATAGTTTAGAACAGCCATTAATCCCCAAGAAATTGCTGAAAATGACTGAGTGAAGGAAATGGGACTGTTACATTTCAAACTGCTATTATGCAATGAAAGATCTGCTTCAGCACTACTCCACATTGAACTACAGCCAGAGGACGGCTACAATACTACTCCACATTGAACTACAGCCAGAGGACGGGTACATTACTACTCCACATTGAACTACAGCCAGAGGACGGGTACATTACTACTCCACATTGAACTACAGCCAGAGGACGGGTACATTACTACTCCACATTGAACTACAGCCAGAGGACGGGTACATTACTACTCCACATTGAACTACAGCCAGAGGACTACTCCACATTGAACTACAGCCAGAGGACATTACTACTCCACATTGAACTACAGCCAGAGGACGGGTACATTACTACTCCACATTGAACTACAGCCTGAGGACGGGTACATTACTACTCCACATTGAACTACAGCCAGAGGACGGCTACATTACTACTCCACATTGAACTACAGCCAGAGGACGGGTACATTACTACTCCACATTGAACTACAGCCAGAGGACGGGTACATTACTACTCCACATTGAACTACAGCCAGAGGACGGGTACATTACTAACACATTGGTGTTTTGCTGTTCTCATTTGTTGCTCATATTAAAATACTTATTTGGTGAATAAGAAATATAAGGAAAGCTATTACTGCCGTCAGTTCAGTCATTTCAAAAAACAAGGCTTGTCGTCAATGAATTGCGTGGTAGGCTACCCTTTGGCCGCTTCTGCTGTTCGCGAATGATGTAGTGATGTCCCATTCCACAATGTGATTCATCTCTCCCCATCACTAGCTGCTCCATCCCGCACTGAGGGACACTCGAAAATGAGGGGGAGGGGTATTGGGATTGAGCCAAAGTGTGTGTGTGTGTGTGTGTGTGTATGTTTCTAATGCGCTGGTGCCCACCCTGCTCGCGCCGTTTGATCTGCTGGATCTGGTCCACGGTGCTCTTGAGGATGTGGCACTTGTCTGGCTGGACGTTGAGGCTGGCGATGTCGCCCATGTTGGCAGACAGGAGCTCGGCCAGCTCGTCTATGTAACGACACTCCAGCTCCCGCCGACGTTTCTCCACACTGCAGACACACACACACACACACACACACACACACACACACACACACACACACACACACACACACACACACACACACACACACACACACACACACACACACACACACACACACACACACACACACACACACACACACACACACACAGGTTAGGTTTATAGTTGAGAAATGTTCATAACATTGCTGAATGTGATTTCATGGAGTGTTAGCTGCAACCAAGTGAATTTCCCTCCACAATAGTAAGGATCGTAAGATCAGGATGGTCGGCGGAGAATAAAGGGTCACTCGACGACATACAAAATATATCCAAAACAATATACTTCCATCTCAGGAACATTTCCAGAATTAGACACGTCATCTCTCAGCCAGATTCCGAAAAATCGGTCCATGCATTTGTTTCACCTAGGCTAGACTACTGTAATGCCCTCCTCTCCAGCTGCTTAGACTCTCATTGTCTGCCTGTAAAGTATCGGTCTGATTTTAAGATCTTACTCTTAACTTTTAAGACACTGCATGACCTTGCCACCTCTTATCTGACAGACATACTCGTTCCCCATACAACCCAGTGAGGGCGCGCCGATCCCAAGAAACTGGTCTGCTTACGGTTCCTTGATCCAGAACCAGGGGGCGGAGCGTTCTCTATTAAAGCACCTCAATTGTGGAAGTGCTTGCACTGTCACGTAAGAGGAGCAGACACTATTAATGTTTTTAAATAACTGTTAAAACCCCACCTTTTTAGCCAGGCTTTTAATAGGCAATAGTTTTACACATCCTCTGTTTATGTTCTTTTATGATTGTTTTCATGTAAAAGTGTGTGCCAAATTTAAATGCACTTTAAATAAAAGTTTTGATTTGTTTTGTTTCATTACCATTCGGTCATCAGATTTGCAACCAATGCTGCTTATAGGGCACATCACTGCACTCCATACTCCTCATCTCTATATACCGGTCGCAAGACCCACTGGTTGATGGTTATTTATAAAACCCTCGTAGGCCTCACTCCCTCCTATCACAGATACCTACTGCAACCCTCATCCTCCACATATGACATCCGTTCTGCCAATCATATTCCTTTAAAGGTCCCCAAAGAACACACATTCCTGAGTCGCTCTTCTTTTCAGTTCGCTGCAGCTAGAGACTGGAACGAGCTGCAAAAAAAACACTCAATTTGGAAAGTTATCTCCGTCTCTTCATTCAAAGACTCAATCATGGACACTCTTACTGACAGTTGTGGCTGCTTCACGTGATGTATTGTTGTCTCTACTTTCTTGCCTTTGTGCTGTTGTCGGTGTCCAAGAATGTTTGTACCATGTTAAGTGCTGCTGCCATGTGGTGTTGCCACCATGCTATTTTGCTGTTCTAGGTCTCTATTTATGTGGTGTTATGGAGTCTCTCGTCGTGATGTGTTATCCCAGTAAATAAGAAATTGTTCTTAACTGACTTGCCTAGTTAAATAAAGGTTCAATAAATAATCATTTGACTTGACACAGGCCATGAAACACAAACAGATATCTAGTTCCAGAGTACAACAAAGTCAGGAGATGAAGGATTTCCTGAAGGACAGGAGACAAAGAGGTGAATGAGATGAGATCACGGCCCTGGGCTCATCAGAGAGTATCCAGGCAGACTGTCTGTCAGCTGCTGCAGCTGGGTTGGTACCAACGAGTGCTGGGCAAGGACGGAGAGGAGAGGAGGATCAGGGCTGTCGGATCTACAGGGACAGCGAGCCTCTCAATAATTCATGGCCTACATGAGGCCAGCATAGAGAGAGAGAGAACCTGCACATGTCCTCTACCGTATGCTTATTGTTCAATGTAGGGTTATTTTGACCCTTGGTTATTGTTGTTACTGTTGTCCCATTGACAATTTTGATTCTTATTATCTTAACATTGTAAATATCCAAAGTAAGCTATTTGTTACGCCATACATTGTTATGCCGTGCCAATAAAGGAGAGGGAGAGAGAGATGGAGAAGCCTGACAGAGCAGTGTAGAAGACCAGTGCAGAGCAGTGGGAGAACAGCTGAGGAGAGGAGAACTAACCCTGCAGCCAGATTGTTATTCTTTCACCCAGCAGGGCATCATCACCTGACAAGGGGGATGAGAGGAACCCTGCTGAGATGCTATCCATCCTCTCTCTTTTTTTCCTCTCCTTCCAATTCTCAAACCCACCGTCTCTCTCTCCTTTCCCCCATCTATCATTCTCTCTCACTCTCTGTCAACCATTCGCTCTACCTTCCGTCTCGCTCTCTCTCAATTCAATTCAATGGCTTTATTGGCATGAGAAACATATGTTAACATTGCCAAAGCAAGTGAAGTAGATAATAAACAAAAGTAGAAAAAATGTACAGTAAATAATACACACAAAAAATACATTTCAAAAGTCATATTAGGCCTATATACAGTGTTGTAACGATGTGCAAATAGTAAATAAACATAAATGGGTTGTATTTACAATTGTGTTTGTTCTTCACTGGTTGCCCTTTACTTGTGGCAACAGTTCACAAATCGTGCTGCTTTGATGACACACTGCGGTATTTCACCCAGTAAATATGAGAGTTTATCAAAATCGGGTTTGTTTTCGAATTCTTTGTGGATCGGTGTAAATCTGAGGGAAATATGTGTCTCTAATATGGTGATACATTTGGCAGGAGGTCAGGAAGTTTCCACCTCAATTTGTGGGCAGTTTGCACATAGCCTGTCTTCTCAAAGCTTTGGGTCAACGTCAAATCAAATTGCATTGATGTTAATGCGAGTGTAGCGAAATGCATGTGCTTCTACACTCAGCAAAAAAAAAGAAACATTGTCTCACTGTCAACTGCGTTAATTTTCAGCAAACTTAATTAACATATGTAAATATTTGTTTGAACATAAGATTCAACAACTGAGACATAAACTGAACATGTTTCACAGACATGCGACTAACAGAAATGGAATAATGTGTCACTGAACAAAGGGGGGGGGTCAAAATCAAAAGTAACAGTCCGTATCTGGTGTGGCCACCAGCTGCAGTGCATGTCCTCCTCATGGAATGCACCAGATTTGCAAGTTCTTGCTGTGAGATGTTACCCCACTCTTCCACCAAGGCACCTGCAAGTTCCCAGACATTTCTGGGGGGGGAAGGCCCTAGCCCTCACCCTCCGATCCAACAAGTCCCAGACGTGCTCAATGGGATTGTGATCCGGGCTCTTCACTGGCTATGGAAGAACACAGACATTCCTGTCTTGCAGGAAATCACGCACAGAACAAGCAGTATGGCTGATGGCATTGTCATGCTGGAGGGTCATGTCAGGATGAGCCTGCAGGAAGTGTACCACATGAGGGAGGAGGATGTCTTCCCTGTAACGCACAGCGTTGACATTGCCTGCAATGACGACAAGCTCAGTCCGATGATGCTGACACACCGCCCCAGACCATGACGGACCCTCCACCTCCAAATCGATCTCGCTCCAGAGGACAGGCCTCGGTGTAACGCTCATTCCTTCGACGATAAACGCGAATGCGACCATCACCCCTGGTGAGTCAAAACCGCAACTCATCAGTGAAGAACACTTTGTGCCAGTCCTGTTTGGTCCAGCGACGGTGGGTTTGTGCGCATAGGCGATGTTGTTGCCGGTGATGTTTGGTGAGGACCTGCCTTACAATAGGCCTACAAGCCGTCAGTCCAGCCTCTCTCAGCCTATTGTGGACAGTCTGAGCACTAATGGAGGGATTGTGCATTGCTGGTGTAACTCGGGCAGTTGTTGATGCCATCCTGTAACTGTCCAGCAAGTGTGATGTTCAGTTGTATAATCCTGTGCAGGTGTTGTTACACGTGGTCTGCCACTGCGAGGACGATCAGCTGTCCGTCCTCTCTCCCTGTAGCACTGTCTTTGGCGTCTCACAGTACGGAAATGGCAATTTATTGCCCTGGCCACATCTGCCGTCCTCATGCCTCCTTGCAGCATGCCTAAGGCACGTTCACGCAGATGAGCAGGGACCCTGGGCATCTTTCCTTTGGTGTTTCTCAGAGTCAGTAGAAAGGCCTCTTTAGTATCCTACGTTTTCATAACTGTGACCTTGCCTACCGTCTGTAAGCTGTTAGTGTCTTAACGACCGTCCCACAGGTGCATGTTCATTAATTGTTTATGGTTCATTGAACAAGCATGGGAAGCAGAGTTTAAACCCTTTACAATGAAGATCTGTGAAGCTATTTGGATTTTTAAAAATCATCTTTGAAAGACAGGGTCCTGAAAAAGGGACGTTTCTTTTTTTGCTGAGTTTATTTTCCGAGTCCACTGCTCAAAAAAAATAAAAAAATAAAAGGAACACTAAAATAACACATCCTAGATCTGAATGAATGAAATATTCTTATTAAATACTTTTTTCTTTACATAGTTGAATGTGCTGACAACAAAATCACACAAAAATTATCAATGGAAATCAAATGTATCAACCCATGGAGGTCTGGATTTGGAGTCACACTCAAAAACTGATCCAACTTTGATGTAATGTCCTTAAAACAAGTCAAAATGAGGCTCAGTAGTGTGTGTAGCCTTCCACGTCCCTGTATGACCTCCCTACAACGCCTGGGCATGCTCCTGATGAGGTGGCGGATGGTCTCCTGAGGGATCTCCTCGCAGACCTGAACTAAAGCATCCGCCAACTCAGAAATGCTGTGTGTGGCCCCCCAAAGAAATGCCACCCCACACCATGACTGACCCACCGCCAAACCGGTCATGCTGGAGGATGTTGCAGGCAGCAGAACGTTCTCCACGGCGTCTCCAGACTCTGTCACGTCTGTTACACGTTCTCAGTGTGAACCTGCTTTCATCTGTGAAGAGCACAGGGCGCCAGTGGCGAATTTGCCAATCTTGGTGTTCTCTGGCAAATGCCAAACGTCCTGCACGGTGTTGGGCTGTAAACACAACCCCCACCTGTGGACGACGGGCCCTCATACCACCCTCATGGAGTCTGTTTCTGACCGTTTGAGCAGACACATGCACATTTCTGGCCTGCTGGAGGTCATTTCGCAGGGCTCTGGCAGTGCTCCTCCTGCTCCTCCTTGCATAAAGACGGAGGTAGCGGCCCTGCTGCTGGGTTGTTGCCCTCCTACGGCCTACTCCACGTCTCCTGATGTACTGGCCTGTCTCCTGGTAGCGCCTCCATGCTCTGGAACCTACGCTGACAGACACAGCAAACCTTCTTGCCACAGCTCGCATTGATGTGCCATTCTGGATGAGCTGCCCTACCTGAGCCACCTGTGTGGGTTGTAGACTCAGTCTCATGCTACCACTAGAGTGAAAGCACCGCCAGCATTCAAAAGTGACCAAAACATCAGCCAGGAAGCATAGGAACTGAGAAGTGGTCTGTGGTCACCACCTGCAGAACCACTCCTTTATTGGGGGTGTCTTGCTAATTGCCTATAATTTCCACCTGTTGTCTATTCCATTTGCACAACAGCATGTGAAATTTGTCAATCAGTGTTGCTTCCTAAGTGGACAGTTTGATTTCACAGAAGTGTGATTGACTTGTTGTTACATTGTGTTGTTTAAGTGTTCCCTTTATTTTTTTGAGCTGTGTATATGGATGAGCGATGTCCGAGCGGCATAGGCAAGGTGCAATAGATGGCATAAATTCAGGATTTACAAGTTATATGAGTAATGTAAGATATGTAAACATTATTAAAGTGGCATTATTCATTGTGGCATTGTATAAAGTCACTAGTGATCCATTTATTAAAGTGTCTGATTGAGACCCAATGTAGTTTGCCCCCGGTGATGCGTGGTTAGACCGCACCACCCTCTGGAGAGCCTTGCAGTTGATACAGCCTGACAGGATGCTCTCGATTGTGAATCTGTATAAGCTTGTCAGGGTTTTGGGTGACAAGCCAAATTTCCTCAGCCTCCTGAGGTTGAAGAGGCGCTGTTGCGCCTTCTTCACCACACTGTCAGTGTGGGTGGACCATTTCAGTTTGTCTGTGATGTGTATGCCGAGGAACTTAAAACTTTCCACCTTCTCCACTGTTGTCCCTTCGATATGGATAGAGGGGTGCTCCCTCTGCCTTTTCCTGAAGTCCATGATCATCTCCTTTGTTTTGTTGACGTCGAGTGAGAGGTTGTTTTCCTGACACCACAATCCGAGTGCCCTCATCTTCTCCCTGTAGGCTGTCTCATCAATGATGGTAATCAAGCCCACTACTGTTCTGTCGTCTGCAAACTTGATGATTGAGTTGGAGGCGTGCATGGCCACGCAGTAGTGGGTGAACAGGGAGTATATGAGGGGGCTGAGGAAGCACCTATGTGGAGCCCCAGTGTTGAGGGTCAGCAAAGTGGAGATGTTTTTTCCTACCTTCACCACCTGGGGTGGCCTGTCAGGAACTTCAGGACCCAATTGCACAGGGCGGGGTGGAGACCGAGGGTCTCCAGCTTGATGATTTTGACTGAATGCCGCCATCCATCCAAGGTTTCTGGTTAGGGTAGGTTTTAATAGTCACAGTGGGTACAACATCTCCAATGCACTTCTTTATAAACACCCTCAACAAGTCAGCGTAGAGGTCGATGTTATTCTCTGAGGCTGACCAGAATATATTCCAGTCCAGGTGATCAAAATAATCTTGGAAGTGTGGCTTCCGATTGGTCAGACCAGCGTTGAATGGTTCTTGTCACTGGTACATCCTGTTTGAGTTTCTGCCTGTAAGACGGTAGGAGCAAGATGGCGTCGTGGTCGATTTTGCCGAAGGGAGGGCGGGGGAGGGCTTTGTATTCATTGTGGAAGTTGGAGTAGCAGTGATTGAGGGTAATTCCCATGCGCGTGGCGCAACCAATATGCTGTTAGAATTTAGGTGGCATTGTTCTCAATTTTGCATTGTTAAAATCCCCAGTTAAAATAAATGCAGCCTCAGGATATATGGTTTCCAGTTTGCATATAGTCTAGTGAAGTTCCTTGGTGGCCGTCTTGCTGTCTGCTTGTGGGGGAATGTTCACAGCTGTGACTGACGAGAATAACTGACGAGAATTCTCTTGGTAGGTAAAATGGCCAGCATTTGATTGTAAGGAATTCTAAGTAGAGTGAGCAGTAGGACTTTAGTTCCTGTATGTTGTTATGATTACACCATGAGTCGTTAATCATGAAGCATACACCCCCGCCCTTCCTCTTCCCAGAGAGGGTGTTTATCTCTGTTGGCGCAATGCATGGAGAGACATGTTTCCGTGAAACAGAGAATGTTTCTGTCTCTCTGGAAGGCAACACTTGTTCGAATTTTTTCTACCTTGTTGTCAAGAGACTTTACATTGGCTTGCAGAATACTTGGGAGCAGTGGGCGATGTACACGTCTACGGAGCCTGACCAGGTGGCCGCGTCGTCTTCCCCCTCTGTGCGTATTCACAGTGGTCGTATTCTGCCACTGTGTATTCCCTGTTTAGGGACAAATAGCATTCTAGTTTGCACTGTTTTTTTGTTAATTCTTTTCAATGTGCCAAGTAATTATCTTTTTGTTTTCTCATGATTTGGTTGGGTCTCTTTGTTTTTGTGAACAGAGCCACGGGACCAACTTGCTTAGGGGACTTTTCCCCAGGTTTATCTTTCTGTAGGTGATGGCTTTGTTATGGAAGGTTTGGGAATCGCTTCCTTTTAGGTGGTTGTAGATTTTTGATAATGAGCGGGTATCATCCTAATTCCGCTTTGCATGCATTATTTGGTGTTTTAAGTAGTACACAGAGGATATTTTTGGAATTCTGCATACAGTCTCAATTTGGTGTTTGTCCTATTTTGTGAATTATTGGTTGGTGGGCGAACCCAAGACCCCTGTCTCTCTCTCAGAGACCAGAGACACACAGGGGCGTCTCGTTACCTTGGGGGCCGATCAGAGCTCCCAGGGCTGCTTGGTGGGTGGGCTGGAATCCCGGGCCTGGAGCCAGGCCACAGGGCAGGCATGCTCAAACACACACACACAGGGGAGGCGCATGCATTTACACTCAATCGCACACGTATACACACAGTGGATGCGCTCACATCCACACTCTAGCAGCAGCCCAGAAGCTAACTGGGTTAGCCTAGCACTGACAGCTGGGAATGACTACTAGCTCTACACTGACCATGTGTGAGATATAAGAGGAATGCAGGGACTGACTACGGATCAGCTTGACCTTCTCTCAAATTCCACCAACGGAAGAATACATTTTTAGCCCGCTGAATCTGAAAGTAAGTTGCAGAAGAAATGTGGTAAACATGATAAAATATATATGAGTGATACTTGAGAAGTGAGGAGGATAGGATGGGATTGATAAGGGCTGTTCTGCTGTCTTCGGCAATCCCTGGCCCACAGGCTAATATTTGTGTGTGAGGGGGAGTGAGTGCACATATAACTGCTTATGTGTGCGTATGTACAGTAACTATGTGTGAGTGTATGTGTGTCTGTATATGTGAGTGTATGTATGTGTGTGTATTGTATGTATATGCAAGTGAGTGAGTGTTGGAGAAGAGAGCACTGAAAGTAGGTCAGTGCATTGCCAAGGCTGCTTGTGCGCAGGCGTATTGAGTGTGGTGTGTGTAGGGTGTGTGCAGGTCAGGCGCTGTGTGGGGTTGCTGTAGAAACAGAAAGGCAGCTCTGTACTGTGCTGTGCTTTACAGTGCTGTTGATCAGACTGCAGTTACATTAGCCTATTGAGGCCTTGTAGAGGAGACCCTAGCTATAACTCAGCAAGACAGATCAGCCTGCTCCAGTCCAACACCACAGACACACAATCCCCCTTGGCAACCTACATCCACTAACACAGCGTTTGTAGGGCCAAATCAGCACACATTGCCTACTTTCTCAAAATCTTTCAAATTCTTACACAAATCTCCGTTTGACATAACTGCATGATTACACAAGAATTCAAGTTTAATACCTGTGCGCTAACAGTGTGCAAGTCAGGTTGAGATTCTGCCCTTACTGTGCTCTTGGCTCAAACTCCTATTCCTCAACAACAACAGGGTATGTGAAATATGCGTCCATAGAAGGGGGTAGTGAAAGACCAATATGACATAAGTATGACCCATCGATAGCAAGTGACAAGTTGCCTGGCTACCTGAACTCCTTGCTCCAACTAAACGCTATGCCACGCCCACGGACGTTAGTTTCTTCTCTGCAATGAGTCTGCATCTGAGTATCTCCCTGACGATTTCTAGCATGGAAATACATTCTAGACCGTCTGATTGGTCCCCGAAATCGATGGGTTGGGCCATAGCCAGAACACCCGTATAAATTAAGTTGAGTTGTCAAGCAAGGTGACAATTGACGCGGTGACTGTGTGTTGTGACTGGGGTGACTATGCAAACACAGATTAACATAAAAGGCTATATCTGTTGGCAGCTAGCTAGGCTATACGTCTGAGAGGATGCTTCTTATTGAGTATGTAGAGTAGTGGAAAGAATTTATGCATGAAGGACAAAGATTATCATCATCCTCATTGTCCTTCGTTCTGGATGAGTGTCTGCTAGTTCTGCTAGAGTGACTTACCTCTGGCCTGAGATGTCGCATAGCGAGCCCTTCCTCTTACGAGGCTCTGACGTGGCAGGGTCCAGTGCCCTTTCCCCTACAGCACTCATTCTGAGCTTCAGCACACCTGGGGAGAGAAGAGGACTGAGTCAGAACCAGGTCAGGCATAGGAAGCAAATGGGACCCGTCCGATCACACACACACACCTATCGCTGGCCTAATCAGTGTGCATTTTATCCACCCCCTGACCTTGCCCTGCAGCCCTAACCCAAGCAGGGTTATCGGTAGTGAGTCTGTGCTGGGGGGTTTGATGGGGATTTCTGCGGCTGGCTACGTGGCTGAGGGTCACGGGCATGTACTGTAACTGTAGGGGAGACATACAGCACCACAGATCAAAGACAAAGACTGGTTAAATTAAAGAGGCATGTCCAGTGCAGATTTGTGGCGCTGGAATTCCCAGTGATCCATCACAGCTGTTGTTAATGAAAAAGACAAAAAAATTAAACTCATATTTGTGCGTCACACTGACTGGCGTTGGTAAAGAGTCATGGAGTTTATTAGGGGTTTCCAAAATGCTCAAATATAGCCCAAAGTGCTGTTATGGCTGATTTTTGTTAAGCTGTGATTGTTTTTTCCTTTGGTTGACTCTTCGGCCTCATCTATGCTCCACAAGCAGTGCGATGTCTGATTGGGGTTCAACATTAACTATGGTTTGTGTTTGTCTGCAGCCATATACGTACTACGTATATGGCTGCAGACACTGTTTGGTCAACCTTTGGTCGACCGTTGTGACAACGTGGTCAGATGGCTGTGTGTGGTTGCCTCCCCACTGGCCCCACAGGATCGGTTGTTGATTTGCAGAGCACAGCAGGATGCTACCTCTCTCTGTCACTCTGTCTCTGTCCCTGCATCAGGTGTTGTCAGTAACTAGCTGTAGCCATGGTAACTGGACACGCTCAGGCAAGAGTCTTTCTGTGAGGGAATTCTACACCTCATCTGTCTGACTGAGAAAAACACAGTTCTAAAACATCAGTCTCATGAAAGCATGGATCCTAACCTAACCTAAATAACATACCATGGATCCTAACCTACATAGCATACCATGGATCCTAACCCAACCTACATAACATACCATGGATCCTATCCTAACCTATATAACATACCATGGATCATAACCTAACCTACATAACATACCATGGATCATAACCTAACCTACATAACATACCATGGATCCTAACCTAACCTACATAACATACCATGGATCCTAACCTAACCTACATAACATACCATGGATCATACCTAACCTACATAACATACCATGGATCATACCTAACCTACATAACATACCATGGATCCTAACCTAACCTACATAACATACCATGGATCCTAACCTAACCTACATAACATACCATGGATCATACATAACCTACATAACATACCATGGATCATACATAACCTACATAACATACCATGGATCCTAACCTACATAGCATACCATGGATCCTAACCTAACCTACATAACATACCATGGCTTGTAACCTAACCTACATAACATACCATGGCTTGTAACCTAACCTACATAACATACCATGGATCCTAACCTATATAACATACCATGGATCCTAACCTATATAACATACCATGGATCATACTAACCTAATCTATATAACATACCATGGATCATACCTAACCTACATAACATACCATGGATCCTAACCTAACCTACATAACATACCATGGATCATACCTAACCTACATAACATACCATGGATCCTAACCTAACCTACATAACATACCATGGATCATACCTAACCTACATAACATACCATGGATCATACCTAACCTACATAACATACCATGGATCCTAACCTAACCTACATAACATACCATGGATCATACATAACCTACATAACATACCATGGATCATACATAACCTACATAAAATACCATGGATCCTAACCTACATAGCATACCATGGATCCTAACCTAACCTACATAACATACCATGGCTTGTAACCTAACCTACATAACATACCATGGCTTGTAACCTAACCTACATAACATACCATGGATCCTAACCTATATAACATACCATGGATCCTAACCTATATAACATACCATGGATCCTAACCTAATCTATATAACATACCATGGATCATACCTAACCTACATAACATACCATGGATCCTAACCTAACCTACATAACATACCATGGATCATACCTAACCTACATAACATACCATGGATCATACCTAACCAACATAACATACCATGGATCATACATAACTTACATAACATACCATGGATCATACCTAACCTACATAACATACCATGGATCATAACTAACCAACATAACATACCATGGATCATCCATAACCTACATAACATACCATGGATCATACCTAATCTACATAACATACCATGGATCATACCTAACCTAACCTACATAACATACCATGGATCATACCTAACCTAAAAAGCATACCATGGATCCTAACCTAACATACCATGGATCATACCTAACCTACATAACATACCAGGGATCACACCGGTCCTACAGATGGGTAATACAACACAGTACAGTACACACACACAAACACACACCAGGGTTGTGCTCAATTCCAAATTGACTCCCATTCAACTCATGAGTTGAAATTCAAATGGAATTGACCACACCCCACAGGATGTAGAATTTGAGTTTGAGTGGCAGGTAGTAGAATTTAAATCGGTGCAATTCAAAGCAATTCTATTCAGTCATAGAACATTAGAGTTTTACTGAATCTGACAGGTCACACTTCCAGATACCAAAGAATATATTTTTTATTCATTTCACCTTTATTTAACCAGGTAGGCTAGTTGAGAACAAGTTCTCATTTGCAACTGCGATCTGGCCAAGATAAATAATGTCTGTGAGTATAACAGATCTGATTTGGCAGGCGAAAACCTGAGAAAAATCCATTCAGGAAGTAGGATTTTCCCCCCTTCATTGAGAGTCATTGAGAGAGGACATCTGATCTGTGAATCCGTGATAACAATTACAGATAAATTTGACTATCTCGAGGGACAATCGAGGCGAAACAACATGATTGTGGACATAATTGCAGAATCTCTACATGAGACCTGGATGGAGTCTGAGGACAAAATGAGGGAAATTATCTGAGAAATTGAAGATAAACTTCTATGTGGTCTGAGGTGGAATGCGCCCACAGGATTGGAAAACCCTCCACCGGCCCCAGGTGATAGGCCCAGGCCGATAGAGGTCAAGTTCCTGAGGTTCAAAGACATGGTAGCTGTTCTGGAAAGTGCCAAGAACTTGAGAGGAACGTATATCTTCCTAAACGAGGACTATCCTGAAGCCGTGCGCCAGAAGAGGAAAGAACTGATCCCAGCCATGAAAGCTGCCGGAGCGCGTGGGGACATTGAGTACATCTACTACGACAGACTCATTGTCAGCCCTACCTCCCAGAAGCCTGGAAGGGATGAGAGAGCCAAGCCTATGGGTTCGTAGCCTCAACCCCGCTGCACACACACACACACACACACACACACACACACACACACACACACCCCCCCCCAATTGATTAATGGACTGCTGAATGTATATATATATTTTTAAATCTTGCTTTGTCTGCTCTTTTCAATATTATGTCTATCTCTGATAAGCTACCCAGGAAAGGGCTGTAAATAGCCCATATTAATATGTGTAGCCTTAGAAATAAGGTTCATGAAATCAATAACTTGCTAACATCAGATAACATTCATATATCAGCCATTTGAGACTCATTTAGATAATTTGATGATACATCAGTAGCAATACAAGGATTTAACATCTATAGAAGAGACAGAAATTCTTATGGGGGAGGAGTTGCTGTATATATTCAGAGCCATATCCCTGAAATACTTAGAGAAGATAATATGTCAAGTGTTATTGAAGTGTTATGCTTGCAGGTCCACTTGGCACATCTAAAGTCTTTCATTTTGGGGTGTTGCTATAGGCCACCAAGTGCTAACAGTATCTAAATAATATGTGTGAAATGTTCGATTGTGTATGTGATATAAACAGAGAGGTCTACTTTCTTGGGGACCTGAATATTGACTGGTTTCCCTCTAGATGTCCAAGAGGAAGCTTCTTACTGTAACCACTGTAATCTGGTTCAGGTTATTAATCAACCTACCAAGGTGTTTACAGACACTACAGGAACAAGATCATCCACATGTATCGATCACATTTTTACTAATGTTGTAGAACTTTGTTCTAAAGCTGTATCCGTACCCATTGGATGCAGTGATCACAATATAGTGGCTATATCCAGGAAAGCCAAAGTTCCAACAGCTGGGCCTAAAATAATGTATTAGAGGCTGGCTTCCGGGTTGGATGCGTGCTGTGTTAAGAAGCAGTGCGGCTTGGTTGGGTTGTGTATCGGAGGATGCATGACTTTCAACCTTCGTCTCTCCCGAGCCCGTACGGGAGTTGTAGCGATGAGACAAGATAGTAGCTACTAAAACAATTGGATACCACGAAATTGGGGAGAAAAAGGGGTACAAATTCAACAACAAAAAAACACAACAAAAAAAGTGATACTGCACTTAATAGAAGTGAAGTTTATGAAATTGCTTCTTCCAATTATTGATAAACATGAACCTGTTAAGAAACTGACTGTTAGAACTGTTAAGTCTCAATGGATTGATGAAGAATTTAAAAACTGTATGGTTGAAACGGGGCAGAAGGCTAATAAGTCTGGCACATCTGAATGGCTTACTTACTGCAAATTGAGAAATTGTGTGACTAAACTCAACAAGAAGTAGGAGAAAAATCATTATGAAGCCAAGATCAATGATATAGAGAATGATTGAAAAAAGTACTTTAAATTAAATTACGGGCAGAAAGACAAATTCAACTCAATCTTTCATTGAATCAAATGGCTTATTCATCACAAAACCATTTGATTTTGCCAATTATATTAATGATTATTTCATTGGCAAAGCAGGCAAACTTAGGCAGGAAATGTGAGCAATGATATTAATGCATAAAAAACTAATAATGAAAGAAAAGCAGTGCACGTTTGAATTTTGTAAGTTAGAATGGGAGAGGTGGAAAAATTATTGTTAACGATCAAGAATGACAAACCTCCTGGCATTGACAACTTAGATGGAAAGCTATGGAGGATGGTGGCTGACTCTATCGCCACTCCTATCTATCATATCTTTAATCTGAGCAAAGAGGAAAGTCTTTGTCCTCGGGCCTGGAGAGAAGCCAAAGTAATTCTGCTTCCCAAGAGTGATAAAGCAGCCTTTACTGGTTCTAAAAGCAGACCTATAGGCTTGCTGCCAGCTCTTAGCAAACGGTTGGAAAAAATTGTGTTTGGCCAAATACAATGCTATTTCTCTGTAAACAAATTAACAGACTTTCAGCATGCTTATAGAGAAGGGCAATCAACATGTACTGAACTGACACAAATGACTGATTATTGATAAGAACATTGTGGGAGCTGTACTGTTAGATTTCAGTGCAGCCTTTGATATTATTGACCATAACCTGTTGTTGAAAAAACGTAAGTGCTATGGCTTTTCGACCTCTGCCATATCGTGGATTCAGAGCTATCTATCTAATAGAACTCAAAGGGTTTTCTTTGATGGAAGTATCTCTAATGTCAAACATGTAAAGTGTGGGGTACCGCAGGGCAGCTCTCTAGGCCCTCTACTCTTTTCTATTTTTACCAATGATCTGCCACTGGCATCAAACAATGCAAGTGTCTCCATGTATGCGGATGATTCAACCATATACACATCAGCAACCACAGCTAATGAAGTCACTGAAACCCTTAACAAAGAGTTGCAGTCTGTTTTGGAATGGGTTGCCAGTAATAAACTTGTCCTGAACATCTCTAAAACTTAGAGCACTGTATTTGGTACAAATCATTCCTTAAGTGTTAGACCTCAGCTGAATCTGGTAATGAATGGTGTGGCTGTTGAACAAGTTGAGGAGACCAAATTATTTGGCATTACCTTAGACTGCAAACTGTCATGGTCAAAACATATAGATTCAATGGTTGCAAAGATGGGGAGAGGTCTAGCCGTAATAAAGAGATGCTCTGCTTTTTCGACACCACACTACAAAAAGCAAGTTCTGCAGGCTCTAGTTTTGTCTAATCTTGATTATTGTCCAGTCATGTGGTCCAGTGCGGCTAGGAAAGACTTAGTTAAGCTTCAGCTGGCCCAGAACAGAGTGGCACTTTTTGCTCATAATTGTAATCAGAGGGCTGATAAAAAGACTATGCATGCCAGTTTCTCTTGGCTAAGAGTTGAGGAAAGACTGAGTGCATCACTTATTTTTATAAGAAACATTAATGTGTTGAAAATCCCAAATTGTTTGCATAGTCAAATTACACCCAGCTCTGACACACTTATCCCAACAGACATGCCACCAAGGGTCTTTTCATAGTGCCCAAATCCAGAACAAATTCAAGAAAATGTACACTATTATATAGGGCCCTTATTGCATGGAACTTCCTTCCATCTCATATTGTTCAAATAAACAGCAAACCTGGTTTCAAATAACAGATAAAGCAATACCTCGCGGCACAACGCCTCTCCCCTATTTGACCTAGACAGTTTGCGTGTATACATTGATATGTAGGCTACGTGTGCCTTTTTAAAATGTATGTATTTCTGTCATTTAGCTGTTCTTTCTAATGATGTTCTATATTATGTCATTCTGTATTATATTTCATGCTTTGTGCCGAACCCAGGAAGAGTAGCTGCTGCTTTTGCAACAGCTAATTGGGTACTAATAAAATACCAAAACCTTTTGGTAGAGGGTTAAAACAAATAAAAAAGCAGACATTGACTATCCCTTTGAGCATGGTTAAGTTTTTCATACATTTTTGGATTGTGTATCAATACACCAAGTCAATAACAAGATACAGACTTCCTTCCTAGTTGCCGGAGAGGAAGGAAACCACTCAAGGATTTCACCATGAGGCCAATGGCAACTGTAAAACAGTTATGAGTTTAATGGCTGTGATAGGAGAAAACTGAGGATGGATCAACAAACCTTGTAGTTATTCTACAAAGCTAACCTAAATAACAGAGTGAAAAGAAGGAAGCCTGTACAGAATTAACATATTCCAAAACATGCATTCTGTTTGCAATAATGCTCTAAGGTAAAGCTGCAAAAAAGGTGGCAAAGAAATTAATTGTTTGTACTGAATACAAAGCGTTATGTTTGGGGCAAATCCAACACATCACATCACTGAGTACTACTCTTCATACTTTCAAACATGGCAGTGGCTGCATCATGTTATGGGTATGCTTGTCATTGTCAAGAACTGGGAGTTTAATAGGATAAAAAGAAACAGAATAGAGCTAAGCACAAGCAAAATCAGAGAGGAGAACATGGTTCAGTCTGTTTTCCACCAGACACTGGGAGACAAATTCACCATTTCAGCAGGACAATAACCTAATACAAGACCAAATATACACTGGAGTTGCTTACCAATATGATATAAAATGTTTCTGAGTGGCCTAGTTACAGTTAAATGACTAATGATGATAAATACAATCCACCTGTGTGTAATCAAATCTCTGTATAATTGCACATGCACTGTGATAGTCTCAGAGGTCCGTTAAAAGCGCAGAGAGCATCATGAAGAACAAGGAACACACCAGGCAGGTCCGAGATACTGTTGTGAAGAAGTTTAAAGCCGGATTTGGATACAAAAAGATTTCCCAAGCTTTAAACATCCCAAGGAGCACTGTGCAAGTGATAATATTGAAATGGAAGGAGTATCAGACCACTGCAAATCTACCAAGACCTGGCCGTCCCTCTAAACTTTCAGCTCATACAAGGAGAAGACTGATCAGAGATGCAGCCAAGAGGCCCATGATCACTCTGGATGAACTGCAGAGATCTACAGCTGAGGTGGGAGACTCTGTCCATAGGACAACAATCAGTCGTATATTGCACAAATCTGGCCTTTATGGAAGAGTGGCAAGAAGAAAGCCATTTCTTAAAGATATCCATAAAAAGTGTTGTTTAAAGTTTGCCACAAGCCGTCTGGGAGACACACCAAACATGTGGAAGAAGGTGCTCTGGTCAGATGAAACCAAAAGTGAACTTTTTGGCAACAATGCAAAAAACGTTATGTTTGGCGTAAAAGCAACACAGCTCATCACCCTGAACACACCATACCCACTGTCAAACATGGTGGTGGCAGCATCATGGTTTGGGCCTGCTTTTCTTCAGCAGGGACAGGGAAGATGTTTAAAATTGATGGGAAGATGGATGGAGCCAAATACAGGACCATTCTGGAAGAACCTGATGGAGTCTGCAAAAGACCTGAGACTGGGACGGAGATTTGTCTTCCAACAAGACAATGATCCAAAACATAAAGCAAAATCTACAATGGAATGGTTCAAAAATAAACATATCCAGGTGTTAGAATGGCCAAGTCAAAGTCCAGACCTGAATCCAATCGAGAATCTGTGGAAAGAACTGAAAACTGCTGTTCACAAATGCTCTCCATCCAACCTCACTGAGCTCGAGCTGTTTTGCAAGGAGGAATGGGAAAAAAATTCAGTCTCTCGATGTGCAAAACTGATAGAGACATACCCCAAGCGACTTATAGCTGTAATCGCAGCAAAAGGTGGCGCTACAAAGTATTAACTTAAGGCGGCTGAATAATTTTGCACGCCCAATTCTTCAGGTTTTAATTTGTTAAAAAAGTTTGAAATATCCAATAAATGTCGTTCCACTTCATGATTGTGTCCCACTTGTTGTTGATCCTTCACAAAAAAATACAGTTTTATATCTTTATGTTTGAAGCCTGAAATGTGGCAAAAGGTCGCAAGGTTCAAGGGGGCCGAATTCTTTTGCAAGGCACTGTAGTAATCACTGCCAAAGAGGATTCTAATATGTACTGAGTTAAGGGTGGGAATACTTATGTAAATGAGATATTTCTGCATTTCATTTTCAATAAATTAGCTAAATTAGGTGAGAAAATCTACTTAATCCATTTTGAATTCAGGCTGTAACAACAAAATGCGGAAAAAGTCAAGGGGTATAAATACTTTCTGAAAGCACTGTACATGTTTTGTTTTCCTTGATTATTCATTTTAAGAGTTTGTCATGAAAATCAATTGTTTCATCAATATTTTATACGCATGTATATAACGACATGTTTTATGTATATTGTATGGCCTACACCTAATATAGAACAGAAGGGGCATTTTAATTTCATTGAATTTCACTGAATTCAATTATATTTCCTTGAATTAAAATTTGAATTGCAATTCTGTATACGATTTACCACTTCAATTCAAATTCAAGAATTTAATTGGAATTTGAGGCATTCTCAATTAATTTCTGAACTGAGCACAAGCCTTGCACATACACACATCATTGGTATGGCCAGTGTCAACAGCAGCCAGTGCTCTGGTGTATAGTTCAGTGTGCTGCATTCCTGACGGGGGGCCACTGTGACTAGCGTAATTCAGGACCTCTAAGGCCAAGACTCGCCCCCCGTGTCCCCTCCGCCACCACCACCCTCTCCCAGCTCACTCAAGCTTTGATCCAAAGGCACCGAAACAAGCCGCTATTGTCACAGAACAGCAACCCAGGGCAGCCACGCACCGCGCAGGACGGCCCTAATCCCCACTAGCCTCATTTGCAGCATTTCACCTCGAATCAGAGCCTTCAAAACAGGCCAGAATAGCAGCCCCTTACAATTCAACACAGGCTGGAAAGGTAATACCTTATAACAACAGTCCAGCAAACAACAACACAAACACCTCAGAAGTCAAAACACCAGCACCATAGACAGGCTTAAACAAGACTGCAACTAACTTAGACACATACCAAAACACTGCATGCACACACACACACATCCACAAACAACAGCAACAAAAGCTTCACATCTCACCCTCTGAAATTTCCCTACAGCCCATTTTGCCTTTAGGACAATTTTTATTTTACTAGGCAAGTCATTTCAGAACAAATTATTATTCAAAATGACGGTCTAACCTGACCCGGGCGACGCTGGGCCAATTGTGCGCCGCCCTATGGGACTCCCAATCACGGCCAGTTGTGAAACAGCCTGGAATTGAACCAGGGTCTGTAGACACCTTTAGTGCATTAGACCACTGCGCCACTCGGGAGCAAAGGCCTAGATGGGCCATTCCATATTAATGTATGAGACTTATACAGACACTGATAGTTTGGTGCCAGTGGTCAATGAGATGACTATGTTGTCGACCATTATTTAACGAGCACGTGTGTGAGAACCAACCACAGTAAACAATGCTCTGCTCAACTTAATGAACCAGATTCTCCAACACAAGCCCCGAGGTGAGCTAAATACGTTTTACATTGAGGCCGGGCATTGAAGACACATAACAATGGTTTCCAGACATGATAGAAATCTACACTGAAATTAGCATTTGATGTGCAGGCAGCTGTATTTAGGGTCAGCCCAGTCCACAGCAGCTAAGTGGTTAAGGCGCTGTACTGCAGTGTCAGCTGTGCCATCAGAGACTCTGGGTTCGCGCCCAGGCTCTGTCATAAAAGGCCGCGACCGGGAGGTCCGTGGGGCGACGCACAATTGGCCTAGCGTCGTCCGGGTTAGGGAGGGCTTGGCCGGTAGGGATGACCTTGTCTCATCGCGCACCAGCGACTCCTGTGGCGGGCCGGGCACCGTGCCAGGTGCACAGTGTTTCCTCCGACACATTGGTGCGGCTGGCTTCCGGGTTGGATGCGCACTGTGTTAAGAAGCAGTGCAGCTTGGTTGGGTTGTGTATCGGAGGATGCATGACATTCAACCTTCGTCTCTCCCGAGCCCGTACAAGAGCTGTAGTGATGAGACAAGATAGTAGCTACTAAAACAATTGGATACCACGAAATTGGGGAGAAAAAGGGGTACAAATTCAACAACAAAAAAACACAACAAAAAAGTGATACTGCACTTAATAGAAGTGAAGTTTATGAAATTGCTTCTTCCAATTATTGATAAACATGAACCTGTTAAGAAACTGACTGTTAGAACTGTTAAGTCTCAATGGATTGATGAAGAATTTAAAAACTGTATGGTTGAAATGGGGCAGAAGGAGTGGCTAATAAGTCTGGCTGTACATCTGACTGGCTTACTTACTGCAAATTGAGAAATTATGTGACTAAACTCAACAAGAAGAAGAAGAATCATTATGAAGCCAAGATCAATGATATAAAGAATGATTGAAAAAAGTACTTTAACTTAAATTATGGGCAGAAAGACAAATTTAACTCAATCTTTCATTGAATCAAATGGCTTATTCATCACAAAACCATTTGATTTTGCAATTATATTAATGATTATTTCATTGGCAAAGCGGGCAAACTTAGGCAGGAAATGTGAGCAATGATATTAATGCATAAAAAAAAATAATGAAAGAAAAGCAGTGCACGTTTGAATTTTGTAAGTTAGAATGGGAGAGGTGGAAAAATTATTGTTAACGATCAATAATTACAAACCTCCTGGCATTGACAACTTAGATGGAAAGCTATGGAGGATGGTGGCTGACTCTATCGCCACTCCTATCCATCATATCTTTAATCTGAGCATAGAGGAAAGTCTTTGCCCTCAGGCCTGGAGGGAAGCCAAAGTAATTCTGCTTCCCAAGAGTGGTAAAGCAGCCTTTACTGGTTCTAAAAGCAGACCTATAGGCTTGCTGCCAGCTCTTAGCAAACGGTTGGGAAAAATTGTGTTTGGCCAAATACAATGCTATTTCTCTGTAAACAAATTAACAGACTTTCAGCATGCTTATAGAGAAGGGCAATCAACATGTACTGAACTGACACAAATGACAGATTATTGGTTGAAAGAAATTGATAGGAACATTGTGGGAGCTGTACTGTTAGATTTCAGTGCAGCCTTTGATATTATTGACCATAACCTGTTGTTGAAAAAACGTAAGTGCTATGGCTTTTCGACCTCTGCCATATCGTCGATTCAGAGCTATCTATCTAATAGAACTCAAAGGGTTTTCTTTGATGGAAGTGTCTCTAATGTCAAACATGTAAAGTGTGGGGTACCGCAGGGCAGCTCTCTAGGCCCTCTAATCTTTTCTATTTTACCAATGAACTGCCACTGGCAATGCATGTGTCTCCATGTATGCGGATGATTCAACCATTTACACATCAGCAACCAGAGCTAATGAAGTCACTGAAACCCTTAACAAAGAGTTGCAGTCTGTTTTGGAATGGGTTGCCAGTAATAAACTTGTCCTGAACATCTCTAAAACTTAGAGCACTGTATTTGGTACAAATCATTCCTTAAGTGTTAGACCTCAGCTGAATCTGGTAATGAATGGTGTGGCTGTTGAACAAGTTGAGGAGACCAAATTATTTGGCATTACCTTAGACTGCAAACTGTCATGGTCAAAACATATAGATTCAATGGTTGCAAAGATGGGGAGAGGTCTAGCCGTAATAAAGAGATGCTCTGCTTTTTCGACACCACACTACAAAAAGCAAGTTCTGCAGGCTCTAGTTTTGTCTAATCTTGATTATTGTCCAGTCATGTGGTCCAGTGCGGCTAGGAAAGACTTAGTTAAGCTTCAGCTGGCCCAGAAAAGAGTGGCACTTTTTGCTCATAATTGTAATCAGAGGGCTGATAAAAAGACTATGCATGCCAGTTTCTCTTGGCTAAGAGTTGAGGAAAGACTGAGTGCATCACTTATTTTTATAAGAAACATTAATGTGTTGAAAATCCCAAATTGTTTGCATAGTCAAATTACACCCAGCTCTGACACACTTATCCCAACAGACATGCCACCAAGGGTCTTTTCATAGTGCCCAAATCCAGAACAAATTCAAGAAAACGTACACTATTATATAGGGCCCTTATTGCATGGAACTTCCTTCCATCTCATATTGTTCAAATAAACAGCAAACCTGGTTTCAAATAACAGATAAAGCAATACCTCGCGGCACAACGCCTCTCCCCTATTTGACCTAGACAGTTTGCGTGTATACATTGATATGTAGGCTACGTGTGCCTTTTTAAAATGTATGTATTTCTGTCATTTAGCTGTTCTTTCTAATGATGTTCTATATTATGTCATTCTGTATTATATTTCATGCTTTGTGCCGACCCCAGGAAGAGTAGCTGCTGCTTTTGCAACAGCTAATGGGGGTACTAATAAAATACCAAAACCTTTTGGTAGAGGGTTAAAACAAATAAAAAAGCAGACATTGACTATCCTTTTGAGCATGGTTAAGTTCTTATTACATTTTTGGATTGTGTATCAATACACCAAGTCAATAAAAAGATACAGACGTCCTTCCTAGTTGCCGGAGAGGAAGGACACCACTCAGGGATTTCACCATGAGGCCAATGGCAACTGTAAAACAGTTATGAGTTTAATGGCTGTGATAGGAGAAAACTGAGGATGGATCAACAAACCTTGTAGTTATTCTACAAAGCTAACCTAAATAACAGAGTGAAAAGAAGGAAGCCTGTACAGAATTAACATATTCCAAAACATGCATTCTGTTTGCAATAATGCACTAAAGTAAAGCTGCAAAAAAGGTGGCAAAGAAATTAATTGTTTGTACTGAATACAAAGCGTTATGTTTGGGGCAAATCCAACACATCACATCACTGAGTACTACTCTTCATACTTTCAAACATGGCAGTGGCTGCATCATGTTATGGGTATGCTTGTCATTGTCAAGAACTGGGAGTTTAATAGGATAAAAAGAAACAGAATAGAGCTAAGCACAAGCAAAATCAGAGAGGAGAACATGGTTCAGTCTGTTTTCCACCAGACACTGGGAGACAAATTCACCATTTCAGCAGGACAATAACCTAATACAAGACCAAATATACACTGGAGTTGCTTACCAATATGATATAAAATGTTTGAGTGGCCTAGTTACAGTTTTGACTTAAATCATCTTGAAAACCTATGGCAAGACTTGAAATTGCCTTCTAGCAATGAACAGAAAAAAAACTTGACAGAGCTTTGTTTTTAAGAACAATTTGCAAATATTCTACAATTCAGGTGTGAAAGCTCTCAAAGGCTTACATACAGTAATCACTGCCAAAGAGGATTCCAATATGTACTGAGTCAGGGATGGGAATACTTATGTAAATGAGATATTTCTGCATTTCATTTTCAATAAATTAGCTAAATTAGGTGAGAAAATCTACTTAATCCATTTTGAATTCAGGCTGTAACAACAAAATGCGGAAAAAGTCAAGGGGTATAAATACTTTCTGAAAGCACTGTACATGTTTTGTTTTCCTTGATTATTCATTTTAAGAGTTTGTCATGAAAATCAATTGTTTCATCAATATTTTATACGCATGTATATAACGACATGTTTTATGTATATTGTATGGCCTACACCTAATATAGAACAGAAGGGGCATTTTAATTTCATTGAATTTCACTGAATTCAATTATATTTCCTTGAATTAAAATTTGAATTGCAATTCTGTATACGATTTACCACTTCAATTCAAATTCAAGAATTTAATTGGAATTTGAGGCATTCTCAATTAATTTCTGAACTGAGCACAAGCCTTGCACATACACACATCATTGGTATGGCCAGTGTCAACAGCAGCCAGTGCTCTGGTGTATAGTTCAGTGTGCTGCATTCCTGACGGGGGGCCACTGTGACTAGCGTAATTCAGGACCTCTAAGGCCAAGACTCGCCCCCCGTGTCCCCTCCGCCACCACCACCCTCTCCCAGCTCACTCAAGCTTTGATCCAAAGGCACCGAAACAAGCCGCTATTGTCACAGAACAGCAACCCAGGGCAGCCACGCACCGCGCAGGACGGCCCTAATCCCCACTAGCCTCATTTGCAGCATTTCACCTCGAATCAGAGCCTTCAAAACAGGCCAGAATAGCAGCCCCTTACAATTCAACACAGGCTGGAAAGGTAATACCTTATAACAACAGTCCAGCAAACAACAACACAAACACCTCAGAAGTCAAAACACCAGCACCATAGACAGGCTTAAACAAGACTGCAACTAACTTAGACACATACCAAAACACTGCATGCACACACACACACATCCACAAACAACAGCAACAAAAGCTTCACATCTCACCCTCTGAAATTTCCCTACAGCCCATTTTGCCTTTAGGACAATTTTTATTTTACTAGGCAAGTCATTTCACAACAAATTATTATTCACAATGACGGTCTAACCTGACCCGGGCGACGCTGGGCCAATTGTGCGCCGCCCTATGGGACTCCCAATCACGGCCAGTTGTGATACAGCCTGGAATTGAACCAGGGTCTGTAGACACCTTTAGTGCATTAGACCACTGCGCCACTTGGGAGCAAAGGCCTAGATGGGCCATTCCATATTAATGTATGAGACTTATACAGACACTGATAGTTTGGTGCCAGTGGTCAATGAGATGACTCTGTTGTCGACCATTATTTAACGAGCACGTGTGTGAGAACCAACCACAGTAAACAATGCTCTGCTCAACTTAATGAACCAGATTCTCCAACACAAGCCCCGAGGCCAGCTAAATACGTTTTACATTGAGGCCAGCTAAATACATTTTACATTGAGGCCAGCTAAATACGTTTTACATTGAGGCATTGAAGCCACATGACAATGGTTTCCAGACATGATAGAAATCTACACCGAAATTAGCATTTGATGTGCAGGCAGCTGTATTTAGGGTCAGCCCAGTCCGCTGCAGCTCATTTGATGTGCAGGCAGCTGTATTTAGGGTCAGCCCAGTCCGCTGCAGCTCATTTGATGTGCAGGCAGCTGTATTTAGGGTCAGCCCAGTCCGCTGCAGCTCATTTGATGTGCAGGCAGCTGTATTTAGGGTCAGCCCAGTCCGCTGCAGCTCATTTGATGTGCAGGCAGCTGTATTTAGAGTCAGCCCAGTCCGCTGCAGCTCATTTGATGTGCAGGCAGCTGTATTTAGGGTCAGCCCAGTCCGCTGCAGCTCATTTGATGTGCAGGCAGCTGTATTTAGGGTCAGCCCAGTCCGCTGCAGCTCATTTGATGTGCAGGCAGCTGTATTTAGGGTCAGCCCAGTCCGCTGCAGCTCATTTGATGTGCAGGCAGCTGTATTTAGGGTCAGCCCAGTCCGCTGCAGCTCATTTGATGTGCAGGCAGCTGTATTTAGGGTCAGCCCAGTCCGCTGCAGCTCATTTGATGTGCAGGCAGCTGTATTTAGGGTCAGCCCAGTCCGCTGTAGTTCATTCATTTAACTAGTTACAGCGCAGAGGTTTGAACACATCTCTGTGTTCTTACCTACAGTACTGTATCCCTGTGAAGTGTTCTTACCTACAGTACTGTATCCCTGTGAAGTGTTCTTACCTACAGTACTGTATCCCTGTGAAGTGTTCTTACCTACAGTACTGTATCCCTGTGAAGTGTTCCTGCCTACAGTACTGTATCCCTGTGAAGTGTTCTTACCTACAGTACTGTATCTCTATTCTGTGTTCCTACCAACAGTACTGCTTCGGTGCCTGCATGCATCCAACTCACTGAGTCCACTAGCAGCATGCTCTCTCAGCCAAGGTAAATAATGAATGTTAGTGCCAGTCAATGAACTGATCTACAAACAAATAATGATTATCACTATGAAAACAAATCAACCAGGACTAACACCCATGAGGCAAATCATGAATCAACTGTGATGTATGTCATTTTCATGCCAGGTTCAGCCATTCCAGCTCTATTGTGTATTTATGACTAGTGTAAATTGTGCCAAATAATTCTGCATTAGCTGCCATTAATACTATGTAATGTCACCGTATTGAATTTAAAATAAACCATTCCCTCTCTCTGATTCTAGATCTGTGGTTTGGGGCAACGTTCTGGTCAGACTCAGCTTTGCTCCTGTTGGCCCCTCTAGCATATCTAGTTATCTGGGACTGTGATAGCTGCAGTCAGGGCCTGGAATGTGGGTGGGTTGCTCAGGCTGGTCCTTGAAGGACGACAGTCAGCAACACCTTTGCACTGCACGAGGCTAGGCCTTATGGCCTGGTCTCGCTCACCTACAGATGCGGTAGAGTTCCATGGCATTTCGATTGTTTGGATCGAATTCCATTGAAACGTGTGTTTGGGGGGGGGGGATCCCGAATCTCCTCGTTGCCCCCCAGCAAAAAACAACTTTGACTTCCACCACCGATCTCTGTATGCTAGCTATGCAACCAGCTTATGATTGGGAGTTCGCATTTAGCAGTCACTTCTTCTAAACCTGAAAAGGACCAACTAAGTGTTATGCAGTGAAAACAGCCAAATATATCCAAATGAGCCAATTATTAACAACAGCCTGCCATAAAATGAACCATATTCAGTCCTGCTTGACTAACAGTGTTCTGGTACAATGCTTGAATTGCTTATTCATCTCACCAAAAACAAAATCACACATTGCTGTTGGGAATCCATTTCTACACCTTTTAATAGGTTTACTCTGATTAACACCAGAACCGTGTATGTTTGATTAATGATAAGTGAACTATTGCCAGGTTGAGGTGGAGGGTCAGGGTCTCTACTAAAGGAAGACTGACAGTCCTAGCTCTCTCATAAACACAATCCCATATTGAACTCACTGACTGAACTGAAAACAGGCAAATACAGGCGAGGGCCGAGGCAAATATACTGTTCTGTATGTAAACAGCCACACAGGCTACAACAACATTATTTTCACAATGGAGAGCAACCATGTAGACTGGACTTGGGACGCATGAACACACAAACACATAGCTAAGCAACCTACGAAATGGTATTAAATGGGGGATTATGTTTAGATAAAAACATAAAAGTGAGATTCAGACAGTTAGGACTTAGTTGGCCTATATAATGTGGGCCTATATATTTGTGAAATCCTGAAAATCTGATACTAAGGTGCAATTTAGCTAAAGATATCTTGCTGGCTAGCTAGTCATTTATCATAAACATTTTTTTTTTTAATCACACTTAAAGGATAAATGTATCCAAAATCCAGAAACTCCCAAGTGATTCCATACATTAAAACTAGTTTGCCCTCTCCATCCCTGTAGTGCTGTACTGAAACAGCTGCAAAAAAACAGGTCACTGGACTCATGACGTTGCTGGATGCAGGCCCCGCTCTGCTCCGTTGCCAGTGAATTCATAATTCAGTGTGGACAAATTTGATGTTTTATTGAAAGTGTTCAGCCAAATTACCTATTAACTATTGGTTTAGAGTTTTATTTATTTATTTTACCTTTATTTAACTAGGCAAGTCAGTTAAGAACAAATTCTTATTTTCAATGACTGCCTAGGAACAGTGGGTTAACTGCCTGTTCAGGGGAAGAACGACAGATTTGTACCTTGTCAGCTCGGGGATTTGAACTTATAAACTTCCGGTTACTAGTTTCCACCTCAAACATTTGCGATTATTTTATAGAATTATTTTTTGTAGCCGACTGCCATAGCAGCGGAGATTGGTAACAACTGCAGATGTGCACTTGGGGGAATCCCTGCGATGTAGAAACTACACAATATGCCCATATAAGGACCTTAATGTCACAGACAATAAAAATTGGACGGACAAGGAGCTGGTGGGAACGTTGATAAGGGTTAGGCATGAGTTGGCAGCAAGAGCAAGCTGGTGTTCGTTCCCTATCTGCACTTTATACAGGAATGCATGGGAACAAAGCATCAAATTTGACAGTTTTCCGATAAAAGATACGAGAGACAAAGATGGTTAGTAGCAATTTGAAATAGTACATACAATGTACACTACCGGCCAAACGTTTTAGAACACCTACTCATTCAAGGGTTTTTCTTTATTTAAAAAAAAACTATTTTCTACATTGTAGAATAACAGTGAAGAAAGACATCAAAACTATGAAATAACACATAAGGAATCATGAAGTATCCAAACACAGTTAAACATTCCCGTTTTAAACAAGATATTTTGTCACGAAAAGATGCTCGACTATGCATATAATTGACAGCTTTGGATAGAAAACACTGACGTTTCCAAAACTGCAAAGATATTGTCTGTGAGTGCAACAGAACTGATGTTACAGGCGAAACCCAGATAAAAATCCCATCAGGAAGTGCCACATTTTTTTGAAACCGCTTCATGCCAATGACTCCTCATATGGCTGTGGATGGGCTACGAATGAGCTTACGTTTACAGCAGTTTACAGCATTGTGACGTCTTTTTACGCATTTATGTTGAAGAATAGCCGTAAGGGACCACATTGAGCAAATGGTCACATGATGCCTCCAGCAGAAAATCTTGCGTAAAGTACACAAGTAGCCATTTTTCCAATCGCTTCTTATGAGAAACCAATTGTCCCGGTGGATTTTATATCGAATAGATATGTGAAAAACACCTTGAGGATTGATTCTAAACAACGTTTGCCGTGTTTCTGTCGATATTATGGAGCTAATTTGGAAAAAAGTTTGGCGTTGTAGGGACTGCATTTTCCGGTCGATTTCTCAGCCAAACGTGAAGAACAAACGGAGCTATTTCGCCGACAAAAATAATATTTTTGGAAAAAAGGAACATTTGCTATCGAACTGGGAGTCTCCTGAGTGAAAACATCCAAAGTTCTTCAAAAGGTAAATGATTTAATTTGATTGCTTTTCTTATTTTCGTGAAAATGTTGCCTGCTGGTAGCAGAGCCTAGCATAGCATTATGCCATGATAAACTTACACAAATGCTTGTCTAGCATTGGCTGTAAAGCATATTTTGAAAATCTGAGATAACAGTGTGATTAACAAAAGGCTAAGCTGTGTCTCAATATTTCATTTGTGATTTTCATGAATAGGAAGATTTTCTAGGACGATTTATGTCCGCTGATTATGCTAATTAGTTTGTGGCTATGGTTACGCTCCCGGATATGGGTTTGAGAGTCATTAGAAGTTAAACAAATCAAAATATATATATATATTTTTAGATTCTTCAAATAGCCACCCTTCGCCTTGATGTCAGCTTTGCACACTCTTAGCATTCTCTCAACCAGCTTCATGATGTAGTCACCTGGAATGCATATCAATTAACAGGTGTGCCTTGTTAAAAGATCATTTGTGGAATTACTTTACTTCTTAATGTGTTTGAACCAATCAAGTTGAACCAATCAGTTGTGTTGTGACAAGGGGTATACCGAAGATAGGCCTATTTGGAAAAAGTACATATTATGGCAAGAACAGATCAAATAAGCAAAGAGAAACAACCAGAGGTTTGGACTCGAGTCACAAATATACTGACTTGCAACTCGACTGACTAACACCAATGACCCGTGACTTGACCTGACTTGATACCCTCCCCAAGCCCAAATATTAGACATTTTGCTAATAAAAAAAAAGTGTGCACCGCATCAACTCTTCATTTAACGGATTAGAGTTTGAATCGGACAGCAGCCAATCAAATTGTGCCCGCTGAGAAAATGTTGTCTGTCGCATTCCACAGGAACGTTGGTGGGTGAATTCAGATGGAGCCCTTGGAAAGATGATGCCCAAAAATGTTATTTTCAGATTTAAAGACTATGCTGTATCAACAAAAAAAACTGACTGCAACTTGCAAAACATTAAGAAAATTACAGACAAGAGGCGCAACAATTTCCAACTTTGTTCGACATTTGAAGCCGACAGCTATATATTTTATTACTTTACTAGTGTAGGCTAACGTAACGTTAAATCAATGAGCCTCCACACAGTCAGTCAGTGCGGAAACGTGATCATTGCACCCAAGATTGAGCTACAACTGGCTAGACAGTTGGTAGCCTAAATCCTGCCTGATGTTACTGCTGTTCCTAAAACCATTGACATACGTTAGCCTAATGTAACCACCCAGAGTGAGTGTCTGTGGGTGTGTGTGTGTATGATAAGGTTGGGCGATTGTGTACAAGCATACATCGCCCGATTGCGCCCCATAGCAATACTCGATAGTCGATCACTATTGGGGGGGTGTCTTTCTCATGGCTACCCATGTATTTCCATGGAAATATAACATTTATTTGGGAAGTAAAAATATATATAGATATTTTAAAAGCATTCATGATTTGCATAAATGTAATATACTAACTTACTCTTGTTAAAAATATGAAATGGTATTACATTTGGTGAAGAGCACATTATGACTGGTTTAGGACTCGAAACTCAGTTTAGGACTTGAGACTTGACTTAGGATTTGAGTGCTACGACTTGAGACTTACTTGTAAAACAATGACTTGGTCCCACCTCTGGAAACGACAATCCATTATTACTTTAAGACATGAATGTCATTCAATACGGAAAATTTCAAGACCTTTGAAAGTTTCTTCAAGTGCAGGCGAAAAAAAACCCATCAAGCACTATGATGAAACTGGCTCTCATGAGGACCACCACAGTAAAGGAAGACCCAGAGTTAACTCTGCTGCAGAGGATTACAGTTAATTATAGTTACCATCCTCAGACATTGCAGCTCAAATAAATGCTTCACTGAGTTCAAGTAACAGAGACATCTCAACATCAACTGTTCAGAGGAGACTGCATGAACCAGGCCTTCATGGTCAAATTTCTGCAAAGAAACCACTACTAAAAGGACACCAATAAGAAGAAGTGACTTGTTTGGGCCAAGAAACACGTGCAATGGAAATCTGTCCTTTGGTCTGATGACTCCAAATTTGAGATTTTTGGATCCAACCGCCGTGTCTATGAGCGACACGGTGTGGGTGAACAGATGATCTCTGCATGTGTATTTCCCACCGTGAAGCATGGAGGTGGTGGTGGTGTGATGGTGCATTGCTCGTGACACTCTCTGTGATTTATTTAGAATTCAAGGCACACTTAACCAGCATGGCTACCACAGCATTCTGCAGGGATACACCATCCCATCGGATTTGCGCTTAGTGGGACTATCATTTGTTTATCAACAGGACACCTCCAGGCTGTGTAAGGGCCATTTGACCAAGGAGAGTGATGGAGTGCTGCATCAGATGACCTGGCCTCCACAATCACCCGACCTCAACCCAATTGAGATGGTTTGGGATGAGTCGGACCGCAGAGTGAAGGATAAACAGCAAACAAGTGCTCAGCATATGTGGGAAATTCAAGACTGTTGGAAAAGCCTTCCAGGTGAAGCTGGTTGAGAGAATGCCAAGAGTGTGCAAAGCTGTCATCAAGGCAAAGGGTAGTTATTTTAAGAAACTCAAATATAAAATATATTTGGATTTGTTTAACTCTTTTTTTGCTTACTACAAGATTCCATGTGTTATTTCATAGTTTTGATGTCTTCACTCGTATTCTACAATGTAGAAAATAGTAAAAAGAAAAGAAAAACCCTTGAATGAGTAGGTGTTCTAAAACTTTTGACCGGTAGTGTAAATATCCTGAAGCTGCGTGTAGCAAATGCTTCAGTGACAAAGGAGGTATTCAACCTGATCCTTGAAGTTCCCGGCGTTCTTGTGTTATTGCCATTGCACCATATCATGTAGACATATAGGCCTAGGATCTCTACAGATTAGCATATCTGCCTTATGTATTTATGAGAAAGGGGGTTGGAGAGACAATACTTTTACCTTACATTGCAGAATAGAATAAAATTGAAAGTGTTATCGCATTCTGCTCGCTTTCTTTCATAAAATCAGGTTTGTGTCTCCAATTTCTTTTTTGAGTGACGGAAAATGTTTCAAGTACACCGGAGTTTGTGTGGGCTGCAAAATCTGCATGGTCGCAAAAGAAAACAAACTGTTTCTCATCATCATTACGTTCCTCCATTTCTGTGTAGTCATGTATTAGAATTCTCTGCAGCAAAAACTTCCCTCATCTGTCGGCACTGGAGCGCAATTGCCACAACTGCGCCACCAGTCTGTGTTGATCCTGGGGATGGGTTGTGGCTGTGGCCCAGCTGCTGCAGCAGTTTGAGCAGCAGTGACCATCTGAAGCTCCATTTGCCTAAATTCTTCGTACGAATACTCAGGCTCAAAATGAATATGGTTAGATGACACCACTGTCAACAGACAAATGTGTAGGTTGTTGTTTGCTTTGTATAATGAATGTTTACCGCTGTCTTCACTTCACTGCTGAAGAAATAAGAGTGTGACGTGCCGTTCCTAAATAGGGATTCCTCCAAGAGCACATGCGCAGTTGTTACCAATCTCCGCTGCTGTGGCAGTCGGATACATAAAATAATTATGTTACCAGTCAAGAATTTGGACACACATACTCATGCAAGGGTTTTTCTTAATTTTGTATTATTATCTACATTGTAGAATAATAGTAAAGACATCACAACTATGAAATAACACATGGAATCATGTAGTAACCAAAAAAAGTGTTAAACAAATCAAAATGTATTTTAGTAGCCACCCCTTGTCTTCATGACAGCTTTGCACACTCTTGGTATTTTCTCAACCAGCTTCACCTGGAATGCTTTTCCAACAGTCTTGGAGTTCCCACATATGCTGAGCACTTGTTGGCTGCTTGGGTTGAGACCAGTTGATTGTGGAGGCCATCTGATGCAGCACTCCATCACTCTCCTTCTTGGTCAAATGGCCCTTACACAGCCAGGAGGTATGTTGGGTCATAGTCCCACTAAGCCCAAACCAGATGGGATGGCGTATTGCAGAATGCTGTGGTAGCCATGCTGGTTAAGTGTGCCTTGAATTCTAAATAAATCACAGACAGTGTCACCAGCAAAGCACCCCCACACCTCCTCATGCTTCACGGTGGGAACCAGACATGTGGAGATTATCAGTTCACCAACTCGGGGTCACAAAGACACGGCGGGTTGGAACCAAAAATCTCAAATTTGGACTCATCAGACCAAAGGACCGGTCTAACGTCCATTGCTTGTGTTTCTTGGCCCAAGGAAGTGTCTTTTTCTTATTTGTGTCCTTGACTAGTGGTTTCTTTGCATGAAGACCTGATTCAAATCAAATGTTATTTGTTGAATATAACAGGAATGATCAGACCTTACAGTGAAATATTTACTTACAAGCCCTTAACCAACAATGCAGTTAAGGAAATTAAGAAAAAACAAGAAATAAAAGTAACAAAACAATTAGAGCAGCAGTAAAATAACAATAGTGAGGCTATATACAGGGGGTACCGGTACCAAGTCAATGTGCGGGGGCACCGATTAGTCAGGGTAATTGAGGTAATACAGTGCTTCAAACAAAGATATAAAACTGTATTTTTTGTGAGGAATCAACAACAAGTGGGACACAATCATGAAGTGGAACAACATTTATTGGATATTTCAAACTTTAACAAATCAAAAACTGAAAAATTGGGCGTGCAAAATTATTCAGCCCCTTTACTTTCAGTGCAGCAAACTCTCTCCAGAAGTTCAGTGAGGATCTCTGAATGATCCAATGTTGACCTAAATGACTAATGATGATAAATACAATCCACCTGTGTGTAATCAAGTCTCCGTATAAATGCACCTGCACTGTGATAGTCTCAGAGGTCCGTTAAAAGCGCAGAGAGCATCATGAAGAACAAAGAACACACCAGGCAGGTCCGAGATACTGTTGTGAAGAAGTTTAAAGCCGGATTTGGATACAAAAAGATTTCCCAAGCTTTAAACATCCCAAGGAGCACTGTGCAAGCGATAATATTGAAATGGAAGGAGTATCAGACCACTGCAAATCTACCAAGACCTGGCCGTCCCTCTAAACTTTCAGCTCATACAAGGAGAAGACTGATCAGAGATGCAGCCAAGAGGCCCATGATCACTCTGGATGAACTGCAGAGATCTACAGCTGAGGTGGGAGACTCTGTCCATAGGACAACAATCAGTCGTATATTGCACAAATCTGGCCTTTATGGAAGAGTGGCAAGAAGAAAGCCATTTCTTAAAGATATCCATAAAAAGTGTAGTTTAATGTTTGCCACAAGCCACCTGGGAGACACACCAAACATGTGGAAGAAGGTGCTCTGGTCAGATGAAACCAAAATTGAACTTTTGGCAACAATACAAAACGTTAAGTTTGGCGTAAAAGCAACACAGCTCATCACCATGAACACACCATCCCCACTGTCAAACATGGTGGTGGCTGCATCATGGTTTGGGCCTGCTTTTCTTCAGCAGGGACAGGGAAGATGGATGGAGCCAAATACAGGACCATTCTGGAAGAAAACCTGATGGAGTCTGCAAAAGACCTGAGACTGGGACGGAGATTTGTCTTCCAACAAGACAATGATCCAAAACATAAAGCAAAATCTACAATGGAATGGTTCAAAAATAAACATATCCAGGTGTTAGAATGACCAAGTCAAAGTCCAGACCTGAATCCAATCGAGAATCTGTGGAAAGAACTGAAAACTGCTGTTCACAAATGCTCTCCATCCAACCTCACTGAGCTCGAGCTGTTTTGCAAGGAGGAATGGGAAAAAATTCAGTCTCTCGATGTGCAAAACTGATAGAGACATACCCCAAGCGACTTACAGCTGTAATCGCAGCAAAAGGTTTCGCTACAAAGTATTAACTTAAGGGGGCTGAATAATTTTGCACGCCCAATTTTTCAGTTTTTGATTTGTTAAAAAAGTTTGAAATATCCAATAAATGTCGTTCCACTTCATGATTGTGCCCCACTTGTTGTTGATTCTTCACAAAAAAATACAGTTTTATATCTTTATGTTTGAAGCCTGAAATGTGGCAAAAGGTCGCAAAGTTCAAGGGGGCCGAATACTTTCGCAAGGCACTGTATGTACATGTAGGTAGAGTTAAAGTGACTATGCATAGATAATAAACAGAGAGTAGCAGCAGCATAAAAGAGGAAGGGGGCAATGCAAATAGTCTGTGTAGACAATTGATTAGCTGTTCACACAGTCTCCTCTGAACAGTTGATGTTGAGAAGTGTCTATTACTTGAACTCTGAAGCATTTATTTGGGCTGCAATTTCTGAGGCTGCTAACTCTAATGAACTCATCCTCTGCAGCAGAGGCAAGTCTGGGTCTTCCTTTCCTGTGGAGGTCCTCATGAGAGCCAGTTTTATCATGTCTTAAAGTAATGATGGATAGTCATTTTTCTTTGCTTATGTGAGCTGTTCTTGCCATAATATGGACTTGGTCTTTTACAAAATAAGGCAATCTTCTGTATACCACCCCTACCTTGTCACAACACAACTGATTGGCAGAAATGTATTTCGAAAGAAAGAAATTCCACAAATTCAGTTAACAAGGCATATCTGTTAATTGAAATGCATTCCAGATGACTGCCTCACGAAGCTGGTTGAGAGAATGCCAAGTGTGTGCAAAGTTGTTATCAAGACAAAGGGTGGCTACTTTGAAGAACCTCATACAAAATATATTTGGATTTGTTTAACATGGTTTTGGTTACTACATGATTCCATATGTGTTATTTCATAGTTTTGATGTCTTCACTATTATTCTACAATGTAGAAAATAGTAAACATAAAGTAAAACCCTGGAATGAGTAGGTGTGTCCAAACTTTTGACTGGTACGGTATATAAAATAAATACACGTATTTTGGTGAAAAAGTGCATATTTACTGACTCAAAACCGATAGTACTTAACAAAAATAGCTCATTTAGCCAATACACTTTCAATAAAACAATGAATTTGTCCACGCTTCGCTGATTTCTGAATCCTTAATTCACTGGCAACAGAACAGAGCGAGGCCTGCATCCAGCAACGTCACAAGTCATGTGACCCCTTTTCAAACTATCAATTACAGTAATGATCCCATGTTCTGGCACTTCCAGGTTTGTGGCTTTGCCACCAATTCTCTCTCGGCATCATTTCCCATGGGCCTTTCTCTCTTTCACTGGATACCATATCCGCTTTCCCCGAACCTGGCTATCGCCTACTGTTTGTTTTTGTTAACTGTCCCTTGTCATCAACATGCCCCAACACAGAACCCAAACCGGCTGCGCGCATGCGCCATCGTGCACCATCTTGCATACATTTATTTTGTCCCCCCCACACCAAACGCAGTCACGACATGCAGGTTAAAATATTTAAATAAACCAATTACATTAATTTGGGGACAGGTCGAAAAGCATTAGCTAGCTAGCTTGCACTTGCTAGCTAATTTGTCCTATTTAGCTAGCTTCTGTTGCTTGCTAATTTGTCCTGGGATATAAACATTTGAGTTGTTATTTTACCTGAAATGCACAAAAGGTCCTCTACTCCGGCAATTAATCCACACATAAAACGGTACACTGAATCGTTTCTAGTCATCTCTCCTCCTAGGCTTTTTCTTCTCTTAACTTTATTTTGCGATTGGCAACTTACATAAATTAGGTGTATTACCAACACCGACCTTGTTCGTCTTTCAGTCACCCACATGGGTATAACCAATGAGGAGATGGGAGAGGCAGGACTTGCAGCGAGATCTGCGTCAGAAATAGAACTGACTTCTATTTTAGCCCCTGGCAACACAGACGCTCGTTGGTGCGCGAGCAGTGTTGTGCAATAATTGAATAATATAAATTTCGAAATTGTGCAACGTTTGCGCACGCCTGTGAGCCCTACTTCCTGAAGCGAGCCCAGAAAACGCACACGCAATGGCGAACTCAGTCACTGGGTTATCTCCTGGCCTGGCGGCAATGGACAAATTACACTGCTCTATTGTCACAGTCACCACAACACTTTAAAGGAAGAGGTGATATGCATGAAAATTGTGGCTGAGCGAAGCCACTTCGCCAAAACGAGGTTGAGATAGATGGTATACAGCTACGGACGAATTTACCGCAAAGGTTTTGACTGAGGTTTTGAAGCCAGAGGATAAGTCGGATTTCACTGTTAGTTTTACACACAATTTTTTACAAATATTTTTTTTACAGTTTCAGTTAATAAAACGGACAATTGTTTATTTTTTCTGAAAGTACTTGATGAGTGTACTGTTGCTTATATGCATTGTATGCGTGCTTACTGTGACCGTCACTCCCTGATAGTGGCTACTAGCTACTTCCAAAGCCGGTGCGAAACAATAGTGCTTGGCAAGTGAGTGTGGGACACTGTGTCCCGGTGTTGTTGCTGTTCATGCTCTCCCCATTAGTAGACTATCACGGTGACATTGAGATGGTTACAAATATTAGTTATTTCTCATGTAGGCTACATTAAATAAAATCCTGATAATGCCGGTGACACTGTGATACAGCTTCCTAGTGGGAAGCACCTCACGTCGGGAAGCACAACGGTGCACTGGTCATTCGCACTGGCTTGCCTTGTCGTCGTGTTTACAGAGGGCAGAAATATTAGCTAAGTGACATGTCACCGGACATCCATATAAACACTAAAGTAGCTGTCATCACATATGAATGGGGAAACCAGTTAGTTAAAAGTATATTTGTGGTCATCGCCTAGGGACTCTAGCTAGCTAACTAACTTAGCTAGCGAGTTCTGTTGCCATAACAACGAGATAATGACTTCTGTCCTGTCCATAGCTGTATACCAACTCGTCATAACCCCAAAACAGCCCTTCCTGTCTGTGTATTGGTCTGCCCATACAGCCACAGCTGAAGTGCTCTCTCAGTCACACAACATAGGGCATGATGGCACTCGTCACAAACCACTAAGCTCACATATATGCGTTTTTCTCTCACAAACACAAGGATAGGCTGCTTTTGAATGGCTACATAAAGCCTTGTTCTTCACGTGAGTAAATTCAAATAATTTTGTACTGTATGCAGGCTGTGTACTATTTATTATTTTTATTAAGAAGACATGTCCAGCCTTTCCTTTCGGAAAAGCTGACCACGACTCCATTTTGTTGCTTCCATCCTATAGATAGAAACTAAAACAGGAAGCTCTCAGGTCTGTTCAACGGTGGTCCGGCCAATCTGATTCCACACTTCAAGATTGCATAGATGACGTGGATTGGGATATGTTCCGCATTGCATCAAACAACAACATTGACGAATACGCTGATTCGGTGAGCGAGTTCATTAGCAAGTGCATTGGCGATGTCGTACCCACTGCAACTATTAAAACATTCCCCAACCAGAAACTGTGGATTGTTAGCAGCATTCACGCGAAACTGAAAGGGCAAGGTGACCGGAAACATGACCGAATACAAAGAGTGTAGCTATTCCCTCCTCAAAGCAATCAAACAAGCCAAGTGTCAGTATAGAGACAAAGTAGAGTCACAATTCAACGGCTCAAACACAAGAGGAATGTGGCAGGGTCTACAGTCAATCACGGATTACAAAAAGAAAACCAGCCCCATCGCAGACCAGGATGTCTTGCTCCCAGACAGACTAAACAGCTTCTTTGAGGACAATACAGTGCCACTGACACGGCCCGCTACAAAACCTGCGGGCTCTCCTTCACTGCAGCCGGCGTGAGTAAAACATTTAAACGTGTTAACCCTCGCAAGGCTGAAGGCCCAGACGGCATCCCCAGCCGCGTCCTCAGAACATGCGCAGACCATGTCTTGTTTTGAGGTGTTTTGACTGATTTCACATCAATGCTAATAGGGCTAAGATTCACTAAAGTAGCTAACCAAAAACTAACAATGTATACGATACAACAAGTGCTCAGTTGGGCAAATGTATTTGTTTTCAATAAACATTGGAGACAAAATATAGTTTACATGTCAATAATCTATGCCAACAGTCTGTTTTGCACACATCGGTTTTGTTGCTAAACAACTAACCCATCTATTAGGTGGATGAGTCATAAGTATGTAATACATAGGCTAGTATGAGCTAACTGAATAACATTTAGACATCTGAATTACATGACAAAAATGCAGCCCATGTGACGGCCCCTGAAACCACATGGTCAGGGGTAGAGCTGAGCAAAAACTCAACATGCTGTGGAGTAAAAAAGAAAAAAGCTAAATCCAAGGTGGGTTTAGACACACACACACACACAGGAGTAACCTTTGCAAGTCTCACAAATCCCTCTCTCCTCACCTAAAGCTCAATGCTGGCTGAGAAAAACTAAAACACACCTCCAACGACACTGCAAAACATGTAGCTACCTACTCACTCATTCCGAAACACAAATATCAAGAGGCCCTTTGCCCCACCCCCCCACTCATTATTCAGAAAACACACACACAAAAACAACAGACCACATACACTGGAACCTAAAAGGTAAATAACTAGCTCAAGCCAAAAGTAAAGAGAGAAAGTGAGAGAAGAGAAAATAGGAGTAATCCAGTAAGAGATCCACGCACCTGAAGCCCAGCTCAGCTAAGCTCGGCCTAGCGTTGGCCTATATGTGTATGTGTGTGTGACGTAGAGGAGCCCGGCAGTCAGTCAGTCAGAGGAGGAACAAGCAGGTGCCAGGCAGCAGCCTCAAGGAGTGGGCTGAGAGCAAAAGAAGAAGCTGCAGTCCACAGCCAGAGCACTAACTCGTCCAACAGCATGGGTTTTGGGAGAGGCAGAACACCGCCACAAGCTCTCCATTCCACAGGCTGGCTGCTATCTCCATGTCTCCTCTCTTTAACTGAGCTTTCCAGGCCTCGCTCGTTCGCTCACACCAGGGTACTCTAATCACCTCCCTCACAGACAGAACAGCGATGTATGGCAATAAGAGAGAAGGACAGCCCACCACGGAGCGAAAAAGAGGGGGAGGTGGTTATGAACTCAGTCCCCAAGCACTGTGAATGGAGTGAGGGAGACTCTGTGGCAGCAAGAAGACAGTTCACAAGGAGAGACCCCTCGTGGAGGAGCCTTGGGGAGCTTAACCGTGCACGCTTTAGGAACGGACCTATCCCCCATGCTTTACTGCACACAGGACTCCCCCCTCCCACTCACCCTGGCTGAAATGGTTTGCTCCATGAGAAGCTGCTCAGTCACTGTTGCCGAGTCCCTCCTCCCTGAAATATAGGACACAGCAGGAGAATGTATACGGTTTGCCTGAATGCAGTAACACAGGCCAAGCTGGGCCTGTATGTATGACTCAAAGCACTGCTTTATCTACACTCCACTGTATCCTGAATGGCTTGCAAACAACTTGTTTCAAATTACAGCAGTAATCAAAACGGAGGCAGTTGTAGAATTAAGGACCATCCACATATGTTGTGTGAATTTTTTAATGGACCTCCAAAACGTGGGTCAGCACTGTAAGACAAAAACACAAATCATGTCACTTTAAAATTAACATCAGTAAACACACAGAATTTCAACAATTCTGTGTATGTTTCATGCCTCATTTGCCCACGTCTCCATAGAAAGACCCACTTCCCCCGGGGTGTCACGTTACCAACCTGATCCTCCTCATCGTCGCTAGAGCTGCACCCCGGTCTCTCGCGTTTGTTTCTGTCTGAAAGGCCGGATTGGGCCAGAGCCCTTCACCACCCAACAGACCCCCAGGTCTCATGTCTCCCTCTAACAGGCCCTCATTCTTCAGCTCGCCCCCCTCATTAATAAGCCTGCTCGGCTCTCTCACACACACACACACAGTACCTGCTCACACTCACAGACCTGCCCTTCTTCAGACCCCACTCTGAGACATCCTAGTTCCTGATTTAAAATTAGAAGTCAATTCTCCACACCACTAATATTCTCACCCGCTCTCTCTCGCTCTCGTACTTAAATAATTACTCAATGCCTGGCATACCGCAATCTCCTACTTAATGCAAGCATATGTTATTTTCCAAATCACGTAAACGTTTATCTGATGATTTATGCAAACATTGGATGGTATCCTTATTGATCGTGTCTCCGCTTATAAATGTCTAGGCATCTGGATAGATGAGAGGCTTTCCCTCAAAAAACATGTTGATGAGATGATAATTAAGAAATAAAAATGTGCTTTATTTATAGGAATCGGTCATCCCTTTCATTAAATAGCAGTAAACAAATAATTCAGTCGACATTCATTCTGGACGTAGACTATGGCGATATCGTCTATAAGAATGCAGATGCCACTGGAGCAGTTTATCATACTGCATTACATTTATCACGGGCAATAGTTTCAGCACACATCAATGCATCGGGAAGTAGGCTGATCCTCTTGGAAGTATCGTAGATTGATGCATTGCACGTTTTTTTGTTTATAGAGTCCTTTGCATAAACTAGCGCCGTACATCTCTGTTAACCTACAGAAATACCAGATATCAGACACCATCTCAGGCTCTGGATATCCCTTTGATCTCAACAGAGTTAGGTAAATCTGCCTTTAGCTATTTTGCGCCTTGCTTGTGGGACGGTCTACAGAGTTGTCTGAAATTGGAGAAACTGGTGCCTCGGAGGCAGTTCAGCTGTGTGAGCACATTTTTAAGGAAGAATGATTCTTATAATTCTATGTTGTTTTTTTATAATATTGTTTGTGTTTTTTGCTTGCTTATACATTTTGTAGGCTGTCATTATTATTATTATTATTATTTTTAAATAACTTTCCCCAGGTTGATGTTGTAAATGGGAATGTATTCTCAGCCGACTCACTTGGTAAAATAAGGAATACAAATAATAATGAGTCATGGATATAGTGCCATGTTGCTCTGTGCAGCAACACGTACGCGTGTGTATGAACGTAGCGGTGGATCGTAAAGCATTCCCTGCCGGCTACAGCTAGGTGAAGTGTTCAGACAGATGACAGCTAGGCCTATGTGATGGTCCCTACCTGCAGGACAGGTCGAGCACCTGAGGCGGGGATGGAGACAGCCCGGGGGACATGGAGCCAAGACTGGCCCCCTACCCTCCCTGCCCCTCAAAGTATTGCTCCACACTCTCACCGTTTACACCCCGATTTAGGATGTTGAGGATGGAGGAAATGGTCAGGTGCAGTCAGAGCTCCTCAACACTGCTACAGTACAGCAGCAGTCCTCTGCTCATGCTCCTAGGGGCCAGGCCCAGCCTAGCATAGAATACTACAGCAGCCTGCCTGCCAAAATGTCTAGGGGACACAGCCAGTTATGGCTCCAGTTCTGGTTGGCTGAAGCTTATGGCCGGGGATGATGCAACACATTATGCTTGGCTAAAGCTTATGGATAATGGCACTGATAATGACTATGGGAACTGTTGTTGCGGTCACATGGGTTTGGTCTAAGGCAATGTTCATGGCATGAATGGACACTTATAGCACCACTTAAAACTGCCGTTTTGGCTTTACATACACTTTAGGCAACAGTTATGACCATTGTTATGGCAACAGCTAGTATGGCTAAAATATGGTAGAGCTCTGACTGTGCCAGGTTGAGGAAAGGAATAGGGTGCGGCTATTTCTAAACTTTGACAGCCCTGGTCTAACGGTATGGCTTTTTACGTCACAGGATCCCTGCAGTACAGAACAAGTGCATCAGTGGCACATATCCTGCATCTACACCCACACTCACTCTGCATGATAACAAGCCAGGTATACAAGCATTGCTCAGTCCCACTGGCTCCCAATACTGGAATTCAGGCTTAGCTTAATGATGAGACTGAGGAGCAGATAAGAAAGTAGCTCATCAATACAACGCTCAGATCCTGGTCAGACACCTGGTGAGCTGTGAGTGTGACCCGCCTAGGTGATTAGAGTAGATCATTCTGCTGTGTTGTGAGACTCAGAGCAGTTTTGGACACACACACACACACACACACACACACACACACAGAGCAGAACAGAGCAGCAGGACGGGGGTGAGAAGTCACAGGCCCGAGATGCAAATGGTGGCAGTGTGTAAGTGTGTTTGTGTATGTGCACCACGTTGTGTTTGTGTGTGTGTGCGACATCTCACACTGTTTCATTAGTGCTATAGCCCTCAGAGAAAACACAAATCATTTGGGCTGAACTAATTGGCTCTCTTAAAATTAGATTGAAGACCCATTAAACGCAGAAAGAGACAGACCCATCTTATGGTGAGGTAGTGAAGACACGCTGGCCGTTAATTCAGCCACTTTTCTAAGCAACCCATCCACCCTGCAATGTCTTGAAAGAAAATGGTATTGATTCATTGAGTCACCTTAAATGGGAATGGCTAATCATATAGCCATGAATAGCCATGAGTATGTAGATAGTACTCTTTAGTTCAGGGATGGGCAACTTTAATGGGGGGTGGGGGCCACAAAAGATATGAACACATCATGAGGGGCCTCAGTGGCTCGTGGGTCTGCGTACCCACCCCCACACATAGTCAGAGCCAGCCCTAGCCTTTTGGGGAACCTAAGTGAAAATGTTTTGCACCTTGGGTATTATGCTATTTTAACCCTCAACAGTAGCCTAAGTTGGGACCCTGACTAATTTGAAGTCATCAGCGGAAGGGAAGTCTTTTTTCTCTTAACCTATAATACATCCAATGACATGGTGACATTATGGTGTTCATTTCACGTTGAATTCACATTAGTTGACAACTCAACCAAATGTAAAACCAAACTAGACATTGAACGGACATGTGTGCCCGGTGGGTTACTTCATGATGAACCAGTTCTCTAACAGGACTGTGTTTGCTATACAAAAAGTGGATCTTCAAAATTTACGGTATAAAGGAAACCCCAAAGAAATAACAAGACCGCACTTTAACTTTTTTTATGTCATCCACTTTAAACACGTGTTACATAATCACTGTTAATGGGTCTTATGATGAAACTTGACTTGGTGTTATTCTAAAGGAAAAATATTAAACCTTTGCCGAAGGAAATATACAATATCATGAAATCAATTTAAATGTACATTTGTACAAATGATTCAGTCATGCACCGACATACTGTAAATGATTCCGTCGATTTCATTGCGTAGTGCAATACAGTAGATAAGAGCAGGCTGGGTCAGATTTCACGTTCCCATGGCAACAACTGAGGAGCTGTTAACTACCGAAACACAGCTAATCTTTAAGCACAGACAGGTGAGGGGGAGAGAGGGTGACGCCTTGTAAAGGGAGGGGGGTTAAGTCAGTGTGTTTTTTTTTTATACCAGTTTTGATGAATCTTCTGTTGAGAAAGAACTATGCAGTTCAAACTCCATGTATAATCCCTTTTGGGAGGAATCGGTGCCTCAGTCTAGGGCATTTCAGACAGTTGTTAGGGCACCTTTTTACTGAAGAATGGGTCTTTTTTTATGATTGTGTTTTGCTTTTAATGTATTGTTGTGTATAATAAATGTATATCTGAATGTGCATATGAATGTGTAGTTTAATGTGTTTATTGTATTTTGATGTTTATTGTGGCGCTATACAGGGCTCATCTGGAAAAGACACCTTGGTCTCAGCATAGACTCCCTGTCAAAAAGGTTCAATAAAAATAAATAAAAGAAGCAGTATTCTCCAAACGGAAACAAATGTCACAATGCTGGTTTGGTTTCCCAGTGCCAGAGTATGTTATGGAGCTTATGACTCCTATCAGTATATCATGGGTTGGTGATGCCTTGCTACAGTAAATGTGATTACATGTGGCAGGCAGCAGCATATAGATAGATACATGCTGCAGAGACCTAGCAGTGTTGTGCAAAGACAACAACCCCTGCCTCAACATGGTCAAGACAAAGGAGCTTATCGTGGACTACAGGAAATGGAGGACCGTACATGCCCCCATTCACATCGACGGGGCTGTAGTTCAGCGGGTCGAGAGCTTCAAGTTCCTCGGTGTCCACATCGCTAGGGACCTATCATGGTCCAAACACACCAACACAGTCGGGAAGAGGGCAAGACAACGCATCTTCCCCCTCAGGAGGCTGAAAACATTTGTCATTGGCATTTGAGATCCTCAAAGTTCTACAGCTGCACCATTGAGAGCATCTTGACTGGCTGCATCACCGCTTGGTATGGCAACTGCTCAGCATCCAGCCGCAAGGTGCGACAGAGGGTAGTGCGTAGGGCCCAGTTAGGGCTGTGGCCGTCATGACATTTTGTCAGCCGGTTATTGTCATGCCAAAGACTGCCGGTCTCACAGTAATTGACCGTTAATTAACAAACACGTTTAGCATCTCCAGGCCTCCACACATACAAGCCGCTGATGTGAACCTTTGGAACATCTACATTTAAAAATGGCTAATAAATAATTTAATATACACCATCACAATAAACCCATTCTTTATATTAGGCAGGTCTAAAGAAACATTATGTAATGAAGAAAAAGTATTTCAGGAGAACAGTATGAGTTGGCCTACTGTAGACCGATGTTATCTGGCTAGGCTCCATGCTATAGGCTCTAGACTTGTTCATTTAGCTGACAAAATATGCGTATAAGTACCGTGTCATTATTTTATATGATTTTACAGTAAGAAAAATATAATTGAACTTACCTGAATGAATTAGAAAGGATATTTTTCCCATTACACCCGATGTTACAGGAAGGCCATAAAGATCATCAAGGACAACACCCACCCGAGCCACTGCCTGTTCACCCCGCTATCATCCAGAAGGCGAGGTCAGTACAGGTGCATCAAAGCTGGGACGAGAGACTGAAAAACAGCTTCTATCTCAAGGCCATCAGACTGTTAAACAGCAACCACTAACATTGAGTGGCTGCTGCCAACACACTGACTCAACTCCAGCCACTTTAATAATGGGAATTGATGGGAAATGATGTAAAATATATCACTAGCCACTTTAAACAATGCTACCTAATATAATGTTTACATACCCTACATTATTCATCTCATATGTATATACTGTACTCTATATCATCTACTGCATCCTTATGTAATACATGTATCACTAGCCACTTTACCTATGCCACTTTGTTTACATACTCATCTCATATGTATATGCTGTACTCGATACCATCTACTGTATCTTGCCTATGCTGCTCTGTACCATCACTCATTCATATATCTTTATGTACATATTCTTTATCCCCTTACACTTGTGTATAAGACAGTAGTTTTGGAATTGTTAGTTAGATTATTTGTTGGTTATTACTGCATTGTCGGAACTAGAAGCACAAGTATTTCGCTACACTCGCATTAACATCTGCTAACCATGTGTATGTGACAAATAAAATTTGATTTGAGTGCACATATGAAGTGGCTATATTGAGCGTAAAAGTGATCATTTGAAACAGGTCCAATATGCTAGATTTAGAGTTATTTGGCAACTTTAGTTGTGAATGATACAAACCTTAGAATGTCTGAGAAATCAAAACAGATATGGGCTGTATGGTGTGACAATAGGCTATTGATAATTCCTTGTCTCAGGCTGCACAAGCTGTTCTCTCATCAGGTGATTATTCTCAATTGAATCTTGTCTTTACTAATATGTAAACATTTGTTTAGATTTAGAATGGTCCATTTATCAAATGGGCAGGAAAAAAAAATACATGTCATCTGTATGCACTCGAATAGCGAACACACGCTTTCGGTTTTATACTGGAACATGTGCTTGATATGAGCAAGCTGTGCACTTACTCCACACATCAACCACTGTATAAGGAGCATGCTCTCGCTCCCTGACAGGTGATATTACGCCCAAACTCTGTATGTCATTGGCCCTCCAATCTTGTTCCTGCAACTACCCAGTGCTTAATTTAGAAAAACAAGTGAAATCTGTTGGGGAACATTGATAGTAACATGTTTTCATAAACAAAACATGTTTCACTAAACGGTTAACAGCCCATCTGTGTGATCGTTAAAGGACTGAAGGAGAGAGAGGAGATGGAAACGCATGGTGGTGAAATATTCCATATAGCTAATGTGTCAGCAAATTATGATTTTTTTTTTTAAATCCCTATTTAAAATCAAATACAAATTCACTAATTGTAGGCTATCAATAAACCAACAGCATCGCCTAGGGGCTATACATTCTCTCCCAGATTCATGGATATATATTTTGGAGTGTCGCATAAGGTAACCAAGTCCATTATGCATAATACAGTCTACACTCAAAGACGATTACTCTAGCTTGTTTAATTTTGGAGTATAGGCTAAGACCAATTATGTACCAAAGACATCTTAAGTTGGTTTTAGTTTGATGTTTTTCTGCCAAGCGTAATATGCGGCAGGCTTTGTATAATGGCACAATCACAATTTTAATTCAGGGTTGTTTTTCTGGGCTTGGGCTCATAAGCCTATGCATAAACTCAAATATGTGTATGGGTGCTTCGAAACCACAACAACCATGCTTTACACAGCTGTTTCAACCTGTTGCTAAACTTCTTTCTTCAAATTGATCAGTCACAGTGAGGTGAGTTGTAAAAGCGTGATTTACAATTTCATTTGCATTGCTGTCAGGGTGGTTGAGGGACAATAGAGCCCTGAGTACCAGGCCATTAGGACCTGATGGAGGGACAATAGAACCCTAAGTACCAGACCATTAGGACCTGATGGAGGGACAATAGAACCCTAAGTACCAGACCATTAGGACCTGATGGAGGGACAATAAAGCCCTGAGTACCAGACCATTAGGACCTGATGGAGGGAAAATAGAACCCTAAGTACCAGACCATTAGGACCTGATGGAGGGACAATAAACCCCTGAGTACCAGGCCATTAGGACCTGATGGAGGGACAATAGAGCCCTGAGACAATAAAGCCCTCAATACCAGGCCATTAGAATCTAATGGTCATTAGCAAGTTGGCTACTACCAATGCATGTCCAGAGTGCATAAGAAATTACCGTGACTCAACAGTCACATGGAAATGTACATGACTCATGACTGCCAATGTGGCGGTAATACGGTCACCGCAACAGCCCTAGGTGCATCACTGGGGTCAACCTCCTTGCCTTCCAGAACCTCTATACCAGGCAGTGTCAGAGGAAGGACCTAAGAATTGTCAAAGACTCCAGCCACCCAAGTCATAGACTGTTCTCTCTGCTACCGCACAGCAAACGGTACCGGAGTGCTAAGTCTGGGACCAAAAAGCTCCTGAACAGCTTCCAAGCCATAAGACTGCTAAATAGTTCACCAAATAGCTACCGGTACTATCTGCATTGACCCTTTTAGCACAAACTCTTTTTGACTATGCACACACACTGGATTCTACCCACACTCACACATATTGACACTCCAACACAAACACACGCTTCTGCTACTGTCTATTATCTACTATTACCTGTTGCCTAGTCACTTTACCCATACCTATATGTACATATCTACCTCAATTTACTCGTACCCCTGCACCTGGTACCTCGTGTGTGTATATAGCAAAGCTATCATTGCTCATTGTGTATTTATTCCTTGTGTTTATACACTGAACAATAACATGAAATGCATCATGCAACAGTTCATATAAGGAAATCAGTCCATTGAAATAAATTCATTATGGATTTAACATGACTGGGAATACAGATATTCATCTGTTTGGTCACAACTTTTTCAAAGGGTAGGGGTGTGGATCCTGAAAACCAGCCAGTATCTGGTGTGACCATCTGCCTCATGCAGCGTGACACATCTCCATCGCAAAGAGTTGATCAGCCTGTGGAATGCTGTCCCACTCCCCTTCAATGGCTGTGAGAAGCTGCTGGATATCGCAGGGAACTGGAACACACTGTTGTACATGTCAATCCAGAGCATCCCAAACAAGCTCAATGGGTGACATGTCTGGTGAGTATGCAAGCCATGGAAGAACTAGGAACATTTTCAGCTTCCAGGAATTGTGTACAGATCCTTGCGACATGGGGCAGTGCATTATAGAGGTCGACCGATTAATTGGTATGTACGATTAATTAGGGCCGATTTCAAGTTTTCATAACAATCGGTAATCGGCATTTTTGGATGCCGATTATGGCCAATTATATTGCACTCCACAAAGAGACTGCGTGGCAAGCTGATCACCTGTTACGGGAGTGCAGCAAGGAGCCAAGGTAAGTTGCTAGCTAGCATTAAACTTATCTTATAAAAAACAATCAATCTTAACATAATCACAAGTTAACTACACATGGTTGATGACATTACTAGTTTATCTAGATTGTCCTGCAGTGCAAATAATCCATGTGGTGCCTGTTAATTTATCAACGAATCACAGCCAACTTCACCAAATGAGTGATGATTTAACAAGCACATTCGTGAAAAAAGCACCGTCATTGCACCAATGTACCTAACCATAAACATCAATGAATTTTTTTAAATAATTACAAAAGTATCTTTTTTTTAAAAAAAAAAAAAAAATCATGTTAGCAGGCAATATTAACGAGGGAAATTGTGTCACTTCTCTTGCGTTCTGTGCAAGCAGTCAGGGTATATGCAGCAGTTTGGGCCGCCTGGCTCGTTGCGAACTGTGTGAAGACCATTTCTTCCTAACAAAGACCGTACTTAATTTGCCAGAATTTTACATAACTATGTCATAACATTGAAGGTTGTGGAATGTAAACAGGAGTATTTAGACTTATGGATGCCACCCGTTAGATAAAATACGGAACGGTTTCGTATTTCACTGAAAGAATAAACGTTTTGCTTTCGAGATGATAGTTTCCGGATTTGACCATATTAAAAAAGGCTCGTATTTCTGCAATTGACCATATTAAAAAAGGCTCGTATTTCTGCGTGTTTTATATTATAATTAAGCCTATGATTTGATAGAGCAGTCTGACTGAGCGGTGGTAGGCAGCAGCAGGCTCGTAAGCATTCATTCAAACAACACGTTCCTGTTTGCCAGCAGCTCTTCGCAAAGCTTGAAGCACAGCACTGTTTGACTTCAAGCCTATCAACTCCCGAGATAAGGCTGGCAATACTAAAGTGCCTATAAGACCATCCAATAGTCAAATGTATATGAAATACAAATGGTATAGAGAGAAATCGTCCTATAGTTCCAATAATAACAATAACCTAAAACTTCTTCACTGGGAATATTGAAGACTCATGTTAAAAGGAACCACCAGCTTTCATGTTCTGAGCAAGAAACTTAAATGTTAGCTTTTTTACATGGCACATATTGCACTTTTACTTTCTCCTCCAACTTTTACTTTCTCCTCCAACACTGTTTTTGCATTATTTAAACCAAATTGAACATGTTTCATTATTTATTTGAGATAAAATATATGTATTTATGTATTATATTACATTAAAATAAAATTGTTAATTCAGTATTGTTGTAATTGTCATTATTACAAATAAATAAATAAAAAATAAAATATCGTCTTTTTTAGTCCTCCAATAATCGGTACGACGTTGAAAAATCATAAAAATCGGTCGACCTCTAGTGCATTATCATGCCCGAAACATGACGTGATGGCGGTGGATGAATGGCACGACAATGGGCCTCAGGATCGTATCACGGTAACTCTGTGCATTCAAATTGCCATCGATAAAATGTAATTGTGTTCGTTGTAAGTACCTTATGCCTGCCCATACCCCCAACATTTTTGAGAAATAAGCTTTTTGTCCTTAATAAGGAACAATTCTGGGATCTTTTATTTCAGCTTTACATGTTGCATTTGTATTATTGTTCAGTATATTTTTTCTATTATTATTACTGTTTTTATTGTATTCTGCATTGTTGGGAAGGGCCTTAAGTAAGCATTTCACTGTTTGCCTACACCTATTATTTATGCAGCATGTGACAATTAAAATGTTATTGATCGATTGATTTGACCGCTCTCTGTGTCCCACTCACTGATCTGAAAGGACTGTCTACCAAGGTGTAAACAATATAATAGTGAGTACGTCAGTGTAAAGTCACGTTTCTGCTATTTACTCTTTCACGGCACTGTAGGGGGGGGTTGAAGAGGAGGGGGTAGTAGAATAAAGTATTTGAGCAATCAATCCAATTTCCTTCTTATATATTTACGAATGAACCTGGCCTATATGACCCTTTTCTTCACGCATGGATGTGCCTTTTGGATGCAGAAAGCAGGAAGTTACCAATCGCCAGTGAGCACCATGAAGAAACATTCATAGGTTGTTGTAACCGGAGCCATATATTTGAGTCGTCATACAATACACTTGCAATGTTGTTTTAAACAGTCGCTAAGATGATTTTGGTCGTGATCTTTGCAAAATACCTATTTTGGATGCAGCAGTCATTAAATAGAATTCTAACGCTCATTGACATAGGCTAATAGCAAAGCGAGTCAAAGAGCCATTTTACTGGTTGAAGTCTTTAAAAAAAAAGTATATTACAGTTGATTTGTGATGACAAACATACTAAGCAGGACATTCACATGAGCATTAAAATCCAACTACAATCCAAAAGTAGTGTGAAATGCACTGATTAGCAACCTGTAAATGGAGGCTTTTTTTTTGAGAACTCCCTTGTCCAGCAACCAAATTGTGCACATCGCAAGTTAAGGGGACAGGCAAGGAACCCCACCTATGAAGCAAGAAACATAGACAGCAACCAGGGGATGCACTTGAGGTAAGTACAGTATATATAAAAGGGGAAGACGGGGTCCACACATACTTGATCTAGGGCTCCAGAGGGTGACTCATGGGGGGGCTGCTGTGGCAGTGGTCCTCTGCTCTGAGGGGGGTGGTGGTGTGGCGGGCTGGCTGGCAGGATCCAGGAAAGGGGGCTACGGCGCCATGGCCTCCCCGTCATGTAGCACCATCCCACTTGGGGAGGGGTGAGCGAGCTGGACCTGAAAGAGAAACTTCAGTGTTTACTGGAGGCCAATCTGGGACACCAAAATGTACATTTAAGCTATATCAGTCCTTTTAAACAAGGCAAACGAGAAGCTATATCAATTGAAACACCATTAGAATGTTGTTCAGAATTACTACAGCTTGTGTGTCAAAAGATGTTAGGGTCACCTCAATACTATGCAATTAGGCCTACTAAATGACCAAGTAACAACTTAATATAATGTTGTTACAAGAGTAACACAGTGTAACAGTAACTTTATGATATATATTTTTTTTTTATTTCACCTTTATTTAACCAGGTAGGCAAGTTGAGAACAAGTTCTCATTTACAATTGCGACCTGGCCAGGATAAAGCAAAGCAGTTCGACACATACAACGAAACAGAGTTACCCATGGAGTAAAACAAACATACAGTCAATAAAACAGTATAAACAAGTCTATATACGATATGAGCAAATGAGGTGAGATAAGGGAGGTAATTGCAAAAAAAAGGCAATGGTGGCAAAGTAAATACAATATAGCAAGTAAAACACTGGAATGGTAGATTTGCAATGGAAGAATGTGCAAAGTAGAAATAAAAATAAATGGGGTGCAAAGGAGCGAAATTAATTAATTAAATACAGTAGGGAAAGAGGTAGTTGTTTGGGCTAAAATATAGGTGGGCTATGTACAGGTGCAGTAATCTGTGAGCTGCTCTGACAGTTGGTGCTTAAAGCTAGTGAGGGAGATACGTGTTTCCAGTTTCAGTGCTTTTTGTAGTTCGTTCCAGTCATTGGCAGCAGAGAACTGGAAGGAGAGGCGGCCAAAGAAAGAATTGGTTTTGGGGGTGACCAGAGAGATATACTTGCTGGAGCGTGTGCTACAGGTGGGAGATGCTATGGTGACCAGTGAGCTGAGATAAGGGGGGACTTTACCTAGCAGGGTCTTGTAGATGACATGGAGCCAGTGGGTTTGGCGACGAGTATGAAGCGAGGGCCAGCCAACGAGAGCATACAGGTCGCAATGGTGGGTAGTATATGGGGCTTTGGTGACAAAACGGATTGCACTGTGATAGACTGCATCCAATTTGTTGAGTAGGGTATTGGAGGCTATTTTGTAAATGACATCGCCAAAGTCGAGGATTGGTAGGATGGTCAGTTTTACAAGGGTATGTTTGGCAGCATGAGTGAAGGATGCTTTGTTGCGAAATAGGAAGCCAATTCTAGATTTAACTTTGGATTGGAGATATTTGAAATGGGTCTGGAAGGAGAGTTTACAGTCTAACCAGACACCTAAGTATTTGTAGTTGTCCACGTATTCTAAGTCAGAACCGTCCAGAGTAGTGATGTTGGACAGGCAGGCAGGTGCGGGTAGCGATCGGTTGAAGAGCATGCATTTAGTTTTACTTGTATTTAAGAGCAATTGGAGGCGACGGAAGGAGAGTTGTATGGCATTGAAGCTTGCCCGGGGAGTTGTTAACAGTGTCCAAAGAAGGGCCTGCCGATGAGGATGTGGTGATTGACAGAGTCGAAAGCCTTGGCCAGATCAATGAACACGGCTGCACAGTAATGTTTCTTATCGATGGCGGTTAAGATATCATTTAGGACCTTGAGCGTGGCTGAGGTGCACCCATGACCAGCTCTGAAACCAGATTGCATAGCAGAGAAGGTATGGTGATATTCGAAATGGTCGGTAATCTGTTTGTTGACTTGGCTTTCGAAGACCTTAGAAAGGCATGGTAGGATAGATATAGGTCTGTAGCAGTTTGGGTCAAGAGTGTCCCCCCCTTTGAAGAGGGGGATGACCGCAGCTGCTTTCCAATTTTTGGGAATCTCAGACGACACGAAAGAGAGGTTGAACAGGCTTGTAATAGGGGTGGCAACAATTTCGGCAGATAATTTTAGAAAGAAAGGGTCCAGATTGTCTAGCACGGCTGATTTGTAGGGGTCCAGATTTTGCATCTCTTTCAGAACATCAGCTGAAGGGATTTGGGAGAAGGAGAAATGGGGAAGGCTTGGGCGAGTTGCTGTGGGGGTGCAGTGCTGTTGACCGGGGTAGGATTAGCCAGGTGGAAAGCATGGCCAGCCGTAGAAAAATGCTTATTGAAATTCAATTATGGTGGATTTATCAGTGGTGACAGTGTTTCCTATCTTCAGTGCAGTGGGCAGCTGGGAGGAGGTGTTCTTATTCTCCATGGATTTTACAGTGTCCCAGAACGTTTTTGAGTTAGTGTTGCAGGAAGCAAATTTCTGCTTGAAAAAGCTAGCCTTGGCTTTCCTAACTGCCTGTGTATAATGGTTTCTAGCTTCCCTGAACAGCTGCATATCACGGGGGCTGTTCGATGCTAATGCAGAACGCCATAGGATGTTTTTGTGTTGGTTAAGCGCAGTCAGGTCTGGGGAGAACCAAGGGCTATATCTGTTCCTGGTTCTAAATTTCTTGAATGGAGCATGTTTATTTAAGATGGTTGGGAAGGCATTTTTTTTTTAAATATCCAGGCATCCGCTGACGGGATGAGATCAATATCCTTCCAGGATACCTGGCCAGGTCGATTATAAAGGCCTGCTCGCTGAAGTGTTTCAGGGAGCGTTTTACAGTGATGAGTGGAGGTCGTTTGACCGCTGACCCATTACGGATGCAGGCAATGAGGCAGTGATCGCTGAGATCTTGGTTGAAGACAGCAGAGGTGTATTTAGAGGGCAAGTTGGTTAGGATGATATCTATGAGGGTGCCCGTGTTTAAGGCTTTGGGGAGGTACCTGGTTGGTTCATTGATAATTTGTGTGAGATTGAGGGCATCAAGTTTAGATTGTAGGATGGCTGGGGTGTTAAGCATGTTCCAGTTTAGGTCGCCTAGCAGCACGAGCTCTGAAGATAGATGGGGGGCAATCAGTTCACATATGGTGTCCAGAGCACAGCTCGGGGCAGAGGGTGGTCTATAGCAGACTGCAACGGTGAGAGACTTGTTTTTAGAGAGGTGGATTTTTAAAAGTAGAAGTTCAAATTTTTTGGGTACAGACCTGGATAGTAGGACAGAACTCTGCAGGCTACCTTTGCAGTAGATTGCAACACCGCCCCCTTTGGCAGTTCTATCTTGTCTGAAAAGGTTGTAGTTTGGAATTAAAATTTCAGAATTTTTGGTAGTCTTCCTAAGCCAGGATTCAGACACAGCTAGAACATCCGGGTTGGCAGAGTGTGCTAAAGCAGTGAATAGAACAAACTTAGGGAGGAGGCTTCTAATGTTAACATGCATGAAACCAAGGCTATTACGGTTACAGAAGTCGTCAAAAGAGAGCGCCTGGGGAATAGGAGTGGAGCTAGGCACTGAAGGGCCTGGATTCACCTCTACATCGCCAGAGGAACAGAGGAGGAGTAGAATAAGGGTGCGGCTAAAAGCAATAAGAATTGGTCGTCTAGAACGTCTGGAACAGAGAGTAAAAGGAGGTTTCTGGGGGCGATAAAATAGCATCAAGGTATAATGTACAGACAAAGGTATGGTAGGATGTGAATACAGTGGAGGTAAACCTAGGTATTGAGTGATGAAGAGAGAGATATTGTCTCTAGAAACATCATTGAAACCAGGAGATGTCATTGCATGTGTGGGTGGTGGAACTAATAGGTTGGAAAAGGTATGGTGAGCAGGACTAGAGGCTCTACAGTGAAATAAGCCAATAAACACTAACCAGAACAGCAATGGACAAGGCATATTGACATTAAGGAGAGGCATGCTTAGTCGGGTGATCAAAAGGGTCCGGAGAGTGGAGAGGTTGGTTGGGGGTCACGGCGATTTAGACAGCTAGCCAGGCCATCGGTAGCAAGCTAGCATAGGATGGACATCTGTTATTAGCCACCTCTTGCGTTCCGTCAGTAGATTAGTGGGGTTCCGTGTGGTAGAGGGGATTAATCCAAATCACACAACAACAACAAAAAAATATAAACAATAGATATAGCTAGAGGCCCAAGAAGAAAAACAAACAATAACAAAAAAATAAATTGTCCGATTGTCTATTCAGATAGCAGCCGATAAGACAGCTAATGGCTAGCAGGCCGCAGATGGGCGCCCAGGCAACGTCGCGACGGAGGAGCCAGCCGGATAACTCCTTCGGGTAGATAACGTCGGCAGTCCAGCCGTGAAGGCCCGGTGGGGCTCCGCGTAGGCTGCAAAACGGGTCCGGATAGGTGACCGCAGCCCAGGAGTGATTGATGGAACTCCTCAGCTGGCTAGCTCTGGAACAACTGATGTTTGCTCCGGAATCGATGAAAGCTTTGACTAGCTTCTGATTAGCTTCTGGCTAGCTTCTTGGAGTTTCTGGCTAGCTTCTTGGAGTATTACAGATTTGAGGTAAATAATACTTTTTTATAAATATAAATTGGTGAGGCGGGTTGCAGGAGAGTGTTTTGAAGATGAGTTTATGGAAAGTAAAAAAAAAATGTTTGAAAAAGTTGTAAATATATATGGGACACGACAAGACGAGGACAAGAGATGTCTGAACTGCTATGCCATCTTGGATGTGATATGAGAACTATGGTTTCAAATCGATCTCTAAAGTCGAGCCCTCGCGAGATGGCGCTGTTGAGCAAGATGAAACATAATTGAGTAAGTGCAGAGGATGGGTCCCGCAAGCACACAAGCTAGTAGATAGCGCATAATGTGGTGGAGCAAGCATAGGATGGGTCCCACGAACGCAGAGGCAGCAGGGGACACGCAAATAAAACTTTTAAACTCGAGTTGAAAGTGTGCCTTTGAGCGAGCAGAACATCATTACCGCACGCAAAATATGGATTAGAGAGCAGAGATTGTTGTTTTATTGAGATACTTACTACATGTCAAGACTTTGAAGTTACTGTGCTCACACCTCTCCGCCGCAGAGCGACGTTTTGTACATCCCAATCCGAAGTCCACTGGGGCAGAGGGACAGCCCCGTGATCATCAGTCTCACAGAGTAACATCATCGTTTCCCGCCAAACCCTTCCTGATTTCCATTTCACTGGCTGGCTGTCCCTCAGCTGTTGTTTCTACAGTTCTAGTGCTCAGGTGCTGCGGGGAATTTTATTGACCAGGCCTTCGTCTTCGTGCCTGCAGTGTACCCTCTCTCCTCTCCTTTTCTAGTCCAAGCCCTGGATAAACAACCATTGGGATCCAGCACTATCACAGTACCACTCACCCTCACCATGGGACCCATGCACCAAGAAATCCTTCCCTTCATCATCACTGCTCCTGTACACAAAGTCACCCTCGGCTTTCCGTGGCTCCAAAGTCATGACCCCACCATCTCCTGGTCGAGGATGAAAATCATTGCCTCGGCATCCGGATGTTGGAGGACCTGTTTTCCATTACCTTGTGGTTCCATGTCGCTTGAGAGCCCTGTGAGTGTCCTCCAGCCTATCATATCACTGGTCCCATGTTTTGGGATGGAGATGTGGACTAGAGGTCGACTGATTAAATCGGAATGGCCTATTTAATTTTACATAAATCGGAAATCCGTAATTTTGCCATTTTTATTTATTTATTTTTGTACACCTTTATTCAATCATTGTTTAAGTAGGCAAGTCAGTTAAGAACACATTCTTATTTTCAATGACGGGATAGGAACGGTGGGTTAACTGTCTTGTTCAGTGGCAGAACGACAGATTTTTACCTTGTCAGCTCAGGGATTCAATCTTGCAACCTTACGGTTAATAAGTTCAACACTCTAACCACCTGCCTCACGAGGAGCCCGCCTGTTACGCGAATGCAGTAAGAAGCCAAGGTAAGTTGCGAGCTAGCATTAAACTTAATCATAATCACTAGTTATAACTACACATGGTTGATGATATTACTAGTTTATCTAGCGTGTCCTGCTTTGCATATAATCGATGCAGTGCACATTTGCAAAAAGCACTATCGTTGCTCCAACGTGTACCTAACCAAACACCAATTCCTTTCTTAAAAATCAATACACAGAAGTATATATTTTTAAACCTGCATATTTAGCTAAAGGAAATCCAGGTTAGCCAGCAATATTAACCAGGTGAAATTGTGTCACTTCTCTTGAGTTCATTGCACGCAGTCAAGGGTATATGCAACAGTTTGGGCAGCCTGGCTCATTGCGAACTAATTTGCCAGAAATTTACGTAATTATGACCTAATACTGAAGGTTGTACAATGTAACAGGAATATTTAGACTCATGGATGCCACCCATTAGATAAAATACGGAACGGTTCCGTATTTCACTGAAAGAATAAACGTCTTGTCTTCGAGATGATCGTTTCCGGATTCGACCATATTAACCTGTTGAAACTCTGGGGGCGCTATATCATTTTTGGATAAAAAGACGTGCCCGTTTTAAGCTCAATATTTTGTCACAAAAAGATGCTCGACTATGCATATAATTGATAGCTTTGGAAAGAAAACACTCTGACGTTTCCAGAACTGCAAAGATATTCTCTGTGCGTGCCCTAGAATGGGAGCTACAGGCAAAACCAAGATGAAACGGCATCCAGGAAACCAGCAGGATTTTTGAGGCTCCGTTTTCCATTGTCTCCTTATATGGCTGTGAATGCGAGAGGAATGAGCCTGCCCTTTCTGTCGTTTCCCCAAGGTGTTTGCAGCATTGTGACGTATTTGTAGGCATATCATTGGAAGAGACCACATTTAACAGGTGTCCGCCCGGTGTCCTGCGCCGAAATTGGTGCGCAAACCTCAGCTGCAAGTATTTTTCCATGGAATTCAGAGAAGAAAGCAGGCTTCCACGAACGATATATCAATGAAGAGATATGTGAAAAAACACCTTGAGGATTGATTCCAAACAACGTTTGCCATGTTTCGGTCGATATTATGGAGTTAATTCGGAAAAAGTTTGATGTTGTTGGTGACTGAATTTTCGGTTCGTTTCGGTAGCCAAATGTGATGTACAAAATGGAGCGATTTCTCCTACACAAAGATTCTTTCAGGAAAAAACTGAACATTTGCTATGCAACTGAGTGTCTCCTCATTGAAAACATCCGAAGCTCTTCAAAGGTAAATGATTTTATTTATTTGGTTATCTGGTTTTTGTGTAAATGTTGCGTACTAAATGCTAGCTTAGCATACTCTTACACAAATTAGTGAATTGCTATGGTTCAAAAGCATATTTTGAAAATCTGAGATGACAGTGTTGTTAAGAAAAGGCTAAGCTTGAGAGCAGGCGCATTATTTTCATTTTATTTGCGATTTTCAGAAATCGTTAACGTTGCGTTATGCTAATGAACCTGAGGCTGTATTCACGATCCCGGATCCGGGATGGGGAGTATCAAGAGGCTGACCTAAGGCTCATATTTCTGTGTGTTATTACGTTATAATTAAGTCTATGATTTGAGAGAGCAGTCTGACTGAGCGATGGTAGGCACCAGCAGGCTCATAAGCATTCATTCAAACATTACTTTCGTGCGTTTTGCCAGCAGCTCTGCTGTTTATAACTTCAAGCCTATCAACTCCCGAGATTAGGCTGGTGTAACAATGTGATGTGAAATGGCTCGCGGTTGCGCGCTATTAGCATTTCAAACGTCACTCGCTCTGAAACTTGGCATAGTGATTCCCCTTGCTCTGCATGGGTAATGCTGCTTCGAGGGTGGCTGTAGTTGTTGTGTTCCTGGTTCGAGCCCAGGTAGGAGCGAGGAGAGCTACGGAAGCTATACTGTTACACTGGCAATACTAAAGTGCCTATAAGAGCATCCAATAGTCAAAGGTATATGAAATACAAATGGTATAGAGAAATAGTCCTATAACAACTACAACCTAAAACTTCTTACCTGGGAATATTGAAGACTCATGTTAAAAAGGAACCACCAGCTTTCATATGTTCTCATGTTCTGAGCAAGGAACTTAAACGTTAGCTTTCTTACATGGCACATACTGCACTTTTACTTCTCCAACACTTTGTTTTTGCATTATTTAAACCAAATTGAACATGTTTTATTATTTTTTTGAGACTAAATAGACTTTATTGATGTATTATATTAAGTTAAAATATGTGTTCATTGTTCATTCATTATTGTTGTAATTGTCATACATACATGTACTGTAGTGTCCAAAACGGCTTTCAAGTCAGGCATTCCCTTGGCAGAAACAGCCTCTCGGTGGATGCTGCAGTGCGTTGTGAGAAACTGCTTGCACGCGCGTTACCACACTGACGCGCGTTACCACACTGACGCGCGTTACCACACTGACGCGCGTTACCACACTGACGCGCGTTACCACACCACTATGTCCCCGTCATGGCTTTTGCTTCATCAGAACAGATACCAACGCATCTTGACCACCAAAGTCCATTTGATGTCACAAAGCTGTCCAGTCCAAGCTGCTTACCTATTGCAGATTCAGTCTTCCCAGCCTGGTGCAGGTCTACAATTTTGTTTCTGGTGTCCTTTGACAGCTCTTTGGTCTTGGCCATAGTGGAGTTTGGAGTGTGACTGAGGTTGTGGACAGGTGTCTTTTATACTGATAACAAGTTCAAACAGGTGCCATTAATACAGGTAATGAGTGGAGGACTGTGGAGCCTCTTAAAGAAGAAGTTACAGGTCTGTGAGAGCCAGAAATCTTTGTCTGTCATAGTTGACGTGTACCTATGATGAAAATTACAGGCCTCATCTTTTTAAGTGAGAGAACATGCACAATTGGTGGCTGACTAAATATTTTTTTGCCCCACCGTACATATACATATGAGATGAGTAATGTAGTGTATGTAAACATTATATTAAGTAGCATAGTTTAAAGTGGCTAGTGATATATTTTACATCAATTACCATCGATTCCCATTATTAAAGTGGCTGGAGTCGAGTCAGTGTGTTGGCAGCAGCCCCTCAATGTTAGTGGTGGCTGTTTAACAGTCTGATGGCCTTGAGATAGAAGCTGTTTTTCAGTCTCTCTGTCCCTGCTATAATGCACCTGTACTGACCTCTCCTTCTGGATGATAGTGGGGTGAACAGCCAGTGTCTTGGGTGGTTGTTGTCCTTGATGATCTTTATGGCCTTCCTGTGACATTGGGTGGTGTAGGTGCCCTTTAGGTTAGGTAGTTTGCCCCCGGTGATGCGTTGTGCAGACCTCACTACCCCCTCTGGAGAGCCTTACGGTTGTGGGCGGAGCAGTTGCCGTAACAGGCGGTGATACAGCCCGACAGGATGCTCTCGATTGTGCATCTGTAGAAGTTTGTGAGTGCTTTTGGTGACAAGCCAAATTTCTTCAGCCTCCTGAGGTTGAAGAGGCGCTGCTGCGCCTTCTTCACGATGCCGTCTGTGTTGGTGGACCATTTCAGTGATGTGTACCGAGGAACTTAAAACTTACTACCCTCTCCACTAATGTCCCATCGATGTGGATAGGGGGGGGGGGGGGTACTCTCTCTGTTGTTTCCTGAAGTCCACAATCATCTCCTTTGTTTTGTTGACGTTGAGGGAGAGGTTATTTTCCTGACACCACACTCCGAGGGCCCTCACCTCCTCTCTGTAGGCCGTCTCCTCGTTGTTGGTAATCATGCCTACCACTGTAGTGTCATCTACAATGTTGATGATTGAGTTGGAGGCGTCCATGGCCACGCAGTCGTGGGTGAACAGGGAGTACAGGAGAGGGCTCAGAACGCACCCTTGTGGGGCCCCTTGCTGCTGGTGATTCTCTGATCCACCTCTGCGCAGACGACACCATTCTGCATATTTCTGGCCCTTCTTTGGACACTGTGTTAACTAACCTTCAGACGAGCTTCAATGCCATACAACTCTCCTTCTGTGGCCTCCAACTGCTCTTAAATGCAAGTAAAACTAAATGCATGCTCTTCAACAGATCGCTGCCCACACCTGTCCGCCCATCCAGCATCACTACTCTGGACCGCTCTGACTAGAATATATGGACAACTACAAATACCCAGGTGTCTGGTTAGACTGTAAACTCTCCTTCCAGACACGTTAACCTGTTGGTACTAGGGGGCAGTATTTTCATTTTTGGAAAAATAACGTTCCCAAATTAAACAGGATATTTTGTCAGGACAAGATGCTAGAATATGCATATAATTGACAGCTTAGGATAGAAAACTCTCTAAAGTTTCCAAAACTGTAAAAATATTGTCTGTGAGCATAACAGAACTGATGTTACAGGCGAAAGTCTGAGAAAAATCCAATCCGGAAGTAACTCATCTTTTGAAAGCCCTGCGTTCCGATGCATCCCTATTGAGCTGTGAATGCCCTATCAACCAGATTAAACTTTCTAGGTATTCGCCAAGGTGTCTACAGCATTGTGACGTAGTTTTACGCATTTATGTTGAAGAATATCCGTAGGCGGCTTCATTGCGCAAGTGGTCACCTGATGCTCCCAGAGAAATTCTCGCTTAAAATACAGAGGTAGCCATTATTCCAATAGCTTCTACTGAGAAACCAATTGTCCCGGTTGATATATTATCGAATAGATATTTGAAAAACACCTTGAGGATTAATTATAAACAACGTTTGCCATGTTTCTGTCGATATTATGGAGCTAATTTGGAATATTTTTCGGCATTTGGGAAAAAAATAACTTTGGCTATCTACCTGGGAGTCTCGTGAGTGAAAACATCCGAAGTTCAAAGGTAAACGATTTAATTTGAATGCTTTTCTGATTTTCATGACAAGGTTGCCTGCTGCTAGTAAAGCATAATGCTATGCTATCGATAAACATACACATGCTTGTCTAGCTTTGGCTGTAAAGCATATTTTGAAAATCTGAGATGACAGGGTGATTAACAAAAGGCTAAGCTGTGTTCCAATATATTTCACTTGTGATTTTCATGAATAGGAATATTTTCTAGGAAGATTTATTGTCCGTTGCGTTATGCTAATTAGTGTCAGATGATGACAACGGTCCCGTTCACGGTATGGGGTGTCACTAGAAGTTAAGCATCTCCAATCCAAAATTAAATCTAGAATCGGCTTCCTATTTCACAACAAAGCATCCTTCACTCATGTTGCCAAACATAACCTCGGAACACTGACCATCCTACCGATCCTCGACTTTGGTGATGTCATTTACAAACTAGCCTCCAACACTCTACTCAACAAATTGGATGCAGCCTATCACAGTGCCATTTGTTTTGTCACCAAAGCCCCATATACTACCCACCAATGCGACCTGTATGTTCTCGTTGCCTCGCTTCATATTCGTCACCAAACCCACTGGCTCCAGATCATCTATAAGTCTCTGCTAGGTAAAGCCCCACCTGATCTCAGCTCAATGGTCACATTAGCAGCACCCACCAGCACGTGCTCCAGCCGGTATATTTCACTGGTCACCCCCAAAGCCAATTCTTCATTTGGCCGCCTTTCCTTCTGGTTCTCTGCTGCCAATGACTGGAACGAACTGCAAAAATAACTGAAGCACCAGCTGCCTGAGCAACTCACAGATCACTGCACATAGCCCATCTGTAAATATCCCATTCAACTACCTCATCACCATACTGTTATTATTTTATTTTGCTCCTTTGCACCCCCAGTGTCTCTACTTGCACACTCATCTTCTGCACATCATTCACTCCAGTGTTTAATTGCTATATTGTAATAATTTCGCCACTATGGCCTATTTATTGCCTTACCTCCCTTATCCTACCTCATTTGCACATACTGTATATAGACTTCCTATTGTATTATTGACTGTATGTTTGTTTATTCCATATGTAACTCTGTGTTGTTTGTGTGGCACTGCTTTGCTTTACTTTGGCCAGGTTTCAGTTGTAAATGAGAACTTGTTCTCAACTAGCCTACCTGGTTAAATAAAGGTGAAATAAAAAAATAAACCAAAGGATGAATGTGGTGGATAGAATGATGTGTCAAAATGAAAAGCAAGCGTCAGTCTAACTGAATGGCATAATGTCTGAAAAGAGGTTGGGAAGGATACTAGGAAGGAAATGTATCTGTATGTGAACATGGCGGACCATTCACTAAGGACAGCATCATCAATGACACCTCCATAGAGTGAGGAGGGTTTGTTTGTGTGAGAGAGATTATGAACTCGGTTGTCGCCATAAAAAGTCAATGACACTGAGGGGGCTAGCGTGCCAGGGTGAGATAATTCCTTTGTACTGCTTCCAAACCAGTTTTTCCTTGAGATTTATAGCCTGTCAAGTGCACCCAGGCACTTACGGTATTGGCAAAACAATTTGAGTGCTTGAGTAACCACACTTTAGTGACCTGCATTTCTGCTGAAACAAGACAGGTGTAGGGCTCTAGGTGAAATCAAGACCAGGTTAAAGTTACTAATTGGAGTTGAGAAATAGTGGCAAATAATTGATTTTATATTTTCCCTCTCAAAATAGGCTCAACTCGCTTGTTGATGCAAATTATGGCTTCCTTATAATCACCATCAATCCCAAATGATTAAAAATGTATTTCATACACAGAGAGCGCTGTCCAATATGCTTTATTAAGAGCTGCTATGACCTCTTTCTTGATTTATAGTCGCTGGACCAAATCCAAAGAAGCATGACGTTATGGAAAACTAAATTCAATTCGTTATAATGTGAATCTAAGACACTTGTATGTTTCTGTAAAGTTACAGTTCTTGCATAAAACATGGTTGAACTTTAGACACTAGTATAACACAGCCCAGATGGGTCAGTGGCAGGTTATTTCAGGATTAAGTGCATGCTAAACTCATTCGTCGTAGTTTGTTTATGTCAAATATTTCTCTCTTGACCAATCTCTTCTTGTTTAACCTATCCAAGGCAGCCTACTCCAACTAATACACTAGTTTTAAAGTAAAAAATAAACATAATGTGGATTAATGTGTAGACCTAGGGATATGTAGTCCATATGGCAGTCTAGCCCTGGAGAGGTACAAGAGTTTAGCCATGACACCTCGAGTGACCAAAACTCAACCTAAAATGTAAAAACACATCAACCTCACTGACGTAACTGAACGCTAGCCAGTTAAAAACAACATGACTTAGAACATAGCAAAAACAGTTTTAACTCCATCTTAATCATGCAGCTCCAGATTCAAGGTCATGGGTCTGGCCAAGGCTTTCGACTCTGTCAATCACACAACATTCTTATTGGCAGACTCGACAGCCTAGGTTTCTCAAATGATTGCCTCGCCTGGTTCACCAACTACTTCTCTGATAGAGTTCAGTGTGTCAAATCGGAGGGTCTGCTGTCCGGACCTCTGGCAGTCTCTATGGGGGTGCCACAGGGTTCAATTCTTGGACCGACTCTCCTCTCTCTATACATCAATGATGTCGCTCTTGCTGCAGGTGAGTCTGATCCACCTCTACTCAGACGACACCATTCGGTACACTTCTGGCCCTTCTTTGGACACTGTGTTAACAACTCTCCAGGCAACCTTCAATGCCATACAACTCTCCTTCCGTGGCCTCCAATTGCTCTTAAACACAAGTAAAACTAAATGCATGCTCCTCAACAAAATCGCTGCCTGCACCTGTCCGCCTGTCCAACATCACTACTCTGGACGGCTCTGACTTACGAATACGTGGACAACTACAAATACCTAGGTGTCTGGTTAGACTTGTAAACTCTCCTTCCAGACCCACATCAAACATCTCCAATCCAAAGTTAAATCTAGAATTGGCTTCCTATTTCGCAACAAAGCATCCTTCACTCATGCTGCTGTAAAACGGACCATCCTACCAATCCTCGACTTCGGCGATGTAATTTACAAAATAGCCTCCAATACCCTACTCAACAAATTGGATGCAGTCTATCACAATGCCATCCGTTTTGTCACCAAAGCCCCATATACTACCCACCATTGCGACCTGTACGCTCTCGTTGGCTGGCCCTCGCTTCATACTCGTCGCCAAACCCACTGGCTCCATGTCATCTACAAGACCCTGCTAGGTAAAGTCCCCCCTTATCTCAGCTCGCTGGTCACCATAGCATCACCCACCTGTAGCACACGCTCCAACAGGTATATCTCTCTGGTCACCCCCAAAACTAATTCTTTCTTTGGCCGCCTCTCCTTCCAGTTCTCTGCTGCCAATGACTGGAACAAACTACAAATATCTCTGAAACTGGAACCACTTATCTCCCTCACTAGCTTTAAGCACCAACTGTCAGAGCAGCTCAAAGATTACTGCACCTGTACATAGCTCACCTATAATTTAGCCAAAACAACTACCTCTTTCCCAACTGTATTTATTTATTTTGCTCCTTTGCACCCCATTATTTTTATTTCTACTTTGCACATTCTTCCACTGCAAATCTACCATTCCAGTGTTTTACTTACTATATTGTATTTACTTTGCCACCATGGCCTTTTTTTGCCTTATCTCACCTCATTTGCTCACATCGTATATAGACTTGTTTCTACTGTATGTTTGTTTTACTCCATGTGTAACTCTGTGTCGTTGTGTGTCGAACTGCTATGCTTTATCTTGGCCAGGTCGCAATTGGCAAGTGGAGAACAAGTTCTCATTTACTACCTGGCTAAATAAAGGTGAAAAAATAAAAATAAATACAAAAATAACTACTTTCACCTCAGCCTGAGGCGACAGTTGTGGGGGAATACTCTCTGAGAAATCAGCAACCAAAAATATCCAACAGGTACAGATAACACAAGACAGGCACCGTTATGCGATAGCAGCCAATAGCCTAAAGCTCATCCCTCCATTGTGAGGAAATATTATATAACTGACAGGCCATACATTGATCCCCATCTGGGGAGCTGAACAAAAACCCACACTGAACCGGTTACAACATCCTGTACTTTAAACTTTGGGGTTGAGACTTTCACTACCGTTTCTCAAATCTGTTAAAATGACTCCTGAGGGCACGGATCCAGTCGGCAGATGCTACTGTAGTAGAGAAAAGTCCCTCCCCCCCCCCCACCACCACAACAAGTTGAAGGGAGGGCCATGGAAGTCAGTCACACTGCCTGCCAAACCCCAGCCAAGCAGCTCCCTCCCACAGCTCAATCACACTGTACAAACTGTTGTCTCAGTTCTCTTCCTAGCGTGCCCCGATAAGAAATGGGACACTTGGATCTGGTTCCTCAGCTTGCTCTGTGAGTGTGCCACAACGGTCTCTTCCTTCGTTCTCTCTCTCGTTCCCTATATTTCCTTCCCTACCCCCACAAATTCACAGTCTGCTGCACAAGCTTTCTTTCCAGGGAGAGGAGAATGTAGGTCAGCTTTCTGACGGCTGGGGAGGCACAGCTGAGCGCCCCACTCCGTTCCTTTCGCTCGCAGCAGCGGCGGAAGTGTGTGTGTGTGCCTCGCGGCGAAAGAGGGCGAGAGAGTGTTAAGGGACACAGCACAACACACACCCACAAATCTGATCACCCTCACAAGGGTTTGGATCATGCATCAATGGTACCATTTAATCATAAAGGCCAATTTTCACTATAATATTGACTAAATAATTTATCCTAACTTCTTATGCTATTACATTCACTGGATACTGTCATTCACAATATGAACCACTTTGCTAAATGCACACCTGAAATCCTTAGCCTACTGCATGTGCCTCAGGGTTAAAAAAACAACAAATGACTCACTAAGCTTGTGAAAAGGAATGCTTTAAACATGATAACGCTGAAAAGGCTGTTGAGAATGGTTGCGCTTACATTTTAGCTAAATCTTAAAAGATTTGGTCTGATATAGCTCCCCCCACATCCTCTCCCCCTTTATGAGCATACTGTAATATCAAATGCTCCTACAGGTCAAAATAATGTCACAAAAAAAGTGTTAATTAAAAGGGGAATACGTAGACAGTTTCACAACTGAATGCATCCCGCATGTAACCCAACCCCTCTGAATTAGAGAGGTGGGCAGAACGGCAGATTTGTCCACCTTGCCGGCTCTGGGATTCGAACAAGAAACCTTTTGGTTACTCTAACCATGACCATCTTCCTCCTCTTTGTGTTTTCCTGTGTTGCAATAACTATCTCCCTCTACTGATGAATGCTCAAATCAATGCATCTGCTACTATATTGGAATGTTCCTGGTTACACAAGGGTGTGGATTCTTGCTTCATATTGTTCATTTCACAAACACCCCGCCATCATAATTCTTCCAGTGTGATACATAACTTACTTCCTTTTGCATGCAGAAATAAAATCAGCGAGGGAGAAGAAACGGTATTAACATGTGATTAAGTTGGGAAAACTGGTTGTCAAATATCAACTTTTTGTTCCGGAGCTTGATAGTTGTGCGACAGCCGATAGCAAATACAAAATGCTTGTAAAGTGATTACTAACTTTGACCTACATTGTTGAGGCCTGATTGCGTTGACTTCCGTCCTTGAGGTCTAGGCTCGTAGCCTATAGCCTACGCACAATACACGTTTCGTTAGGTCTAGTCTACTTGCACTGCACTTCCAACCAAAACGCACATAAAGAAACAAGAATTTTAATGGATTCATAAATACTCCCCCACAAAGCTAATAGCAATTCAATAAAAGTACAATGCTGTAAAGTGCAATAAAAGACAACCTAAAAGTTGTCGACTAACATGACTACTGGTGTTTGAGCCGAACGAAATGTCTCACTCACTGGTGGTGCAGCCAACGCAATAATTGCATAATTGAGCCTCACCCTCCATTCCAATCACGCAATTGGTGCAAACCTATCAATCAATTTATCGTCGTCATAAATGTATCCCTAATTGATTACCTAGCTAGACCGAAAATATGCCCAATTCAACTGGCACAGGTGGCTAGCAAAACATTTGAATTTTCTAGCGTGGTCCTGAACAAGATACAATACCATTTTGATTAACCAAAAGGGTTAGTTGCACTAATGAAAACAATGAATTGTATCGCTAGAATATAGCCGTCTTGCAAACAAAAGGCACGTGCTCTACTAAATAATGAGTGACTGCCTAAAAGCACACATTCACTAGTTCAAGAAGGATTAAAATACCTTAATCAAAAGACCTGCAGCGGATGTTTAGATCCTCAAACAAATCAACTTGTTTGCAATCTCACAATTTAGAATGTTATAGCAAATACATTGCTGTAATTGAATGTGATATTGATTGGCTGGCTAATGTTCTCTCGGTAACTTGTTCAAGTTTTATCCTCCGCTACTAGTTACTAGCTGGCGAGCTCGCCATCAGCGGCCAAATAGGGTATTTTAGTCCAAACTATTTTGCTGCAATTTTGCAAGGTGTTGTGCTTAGTTAGCTAACTTACCCGTTTGCCAGGCCCCGTATAAGTTGATTGGTGATTCTCTTCTGTATTTACTCGATTTCAATGCAATCTAGCTATCAGAGTTGTCACGTTAGATGCACAATTACTATGCATTAGGTGGCTAATTTAATGTAAATATTTGTCAGCTAAAGCCGTGAGCTAGCCTACCAGCTAACCTTAGTTCGGTTGCCTTGATTTTCTGATCCGCCGCTCCGTAAAAGTCTCTTCCACACGCTATGGACAATGTGATCTGGTGCTGTAGTTTGGCACTGGTAAGGGAAAAGTTGGTTGGTGGCTAAACGTCAGCTGTTGACAAACAAACCTGCGATAAAAATAAATAAAAAAATCACACTATTGAAACTAGCGAGATTAGCAACGCTAGCTAATTCAAAGCCAGTTTCAAAACCAATTCGATGTGTTCAACTATACTCCATGTCTCTCCTTAAATTAAATTATTCCGAAATAGAACTTGCGTTTGTTTTGAAATTGTCATTCACGGTTAACTAATATTTTAATTGTCGCGTTGGTCTCCATACTCCGCCATTTTCAACATCTCGCTACGCAAACAGTTTAGCTCGTGCACGTACAATGACAGAAGTTCAGTACGATGCTCGTTCATGGGGAGAGGGCAAAGAAGCAAGCAGTGCTTTGCCTCGGTCTGCCCAGTGTGCTGTAACTACTTGCAATATCACCATATATCTGAAAAGAGGTTGCACGGAACATGCTCTTATGAATGCTTTATTTTTCAAGCATGCGTATTGAAGGCTATCTCGGAAATCAAGTTCACATAGCTAGTTAGTGGGATAGCCTTGTATTAGTGGTACTGGCACCAGTATATAGATGTTTGTTTGCATCAGTGTGAGAGAAAATTGTCTGTTTTACCAAGAAGTCAGGGTCCACAGTTCAAAGAACACATTGTACTATTCATACACATCACAGGCTGCTGAGAGGGGGACAGCTGATAATGGAATGATATCAAACACATGGAAACCATATGGTCTCAATGGCCAGCACAGCCAGAAGAGGAATGGCCATCCCTCGGAGCCTGGTTCCTCTCTAGGTTTAATCCTAGGTTCCTGCCTTTCTAGGGAGTTTTTCCTAGTCACTATGCTTCTACGTCTGCATTGCTTGCTGTTTGGGGTTTTAGGCTGGATTTCTGTAAAAGCACTCTGTGACATCTGCTGATGTAAAAAGGGCTTTATAAATACAATTGTTCCATCCATTACTATGAGCCTGTCCTCCCCAATTAAGGTGCCACCAGCCACCTGTGATAAACATTCTCACGTAGGAAATATATTCAAGACTGAATGCACAAAATATATATCTTTTTTTTTTTTGAGAAAGAGAGTAGTTATTGTTATTTGTACTCCACTCCACACGGTGGCAGATTGAGCAAGGCTGTGGAGTCTTTGATGACGTCATTTATCTGCGCCGGCACACGTTTTCACTCACACGTCGGGAATCGTGATGGCTGAGCAGGAGTCTGAGTACGTATTTGTTTACATTGTTCATCTAAGTCCATCCTTTGCTACATTTATAATTTTCCAAAAATGTCTGAAGCATAAATGTGAAATTAGACTAACAGGATTCCGTCAAGCCATGTATTTGTATGATTTGTCTGAAAGATGCTCATTACAGAGAGCTAGATAATTGCGTATGTTTCACATAGGCATGATATTCCATTAGCCATAACGCAACGCCAACTTAAATAATGACATTTTAATGTTTCGACACAAGTAACACGAAACAAAATCTGCTATCAAATAATTATGTAATGTGACCAGAATGCCAGAGCTAAATTTGTGTTATTTGGTTTGCCTGCAAAGGTAATTTATAATAACCAAGTTTGCTAGCTACTGTTAGCTGGGTAACTAAATTTCACTCATGAATCAGATCCGTGTCATTGTTTTTGTTGCAGATGGATATGGGAATAGTCTTGTCGATAGTTCTGTGGACTTTGTCCTTATCTCACTGTATTCTCCGTATGATATGAGTGTTTATTAAATGTTGTGCTAAGAGTGAAGAGGGTGATAAAGTTGGTTCCTGAGAACCTTCTGAAGAAGAGGAAAGCATACCAAGCCATCAAAGCCACTGAGGCCAAACGTGCACTTCTTGAGAAGAGAAAGGTAAACACACTGGAGGGGTCAATGTTTTACCATGATGGCCTTTTAATCACTTACCTATGATTGTTTTGATTTGTATAAAGTTGTAGGCCATCAACCAGTGTAAATTTATCCATTCAGGTATCTAAAGGGAAACCCTTGAAGTTCAAGCGCTTGGAGGACTTCCTGAAGGATAGCCATAGAAAGCATCGCGATGAGACCCGTGTCAGGAGAGCAGCTCACAGACCAGCTCCAGCCATGCCCCCTGCAAAAAACAGACTGGCCTTCGCTGTCCGCATCAGAGAGTGAGTGACTGAAATCTGTAGTAACATGATGTGACTCTAAAAGTGGTGCAAATAAAGTGAATCTTGCCTGACTATTCTATACGCACAGTGGCTATGCAGTCACAATCATCTGGAAATACAGTATTCCATCAGCTCCTCTTTAGTGGGCAGGCTGAATACTGGAGTAATATTTTCATCTGTTCTCTCTCTGTGCAGGATCAAAGGAGTCAGTCCCAGAGTTCAGAAGGTAATCCAGATGTTACGCCTGAGAAAGATCTTCAGCGGTGCCTTTGTCAAAGTTAACAAGACTTCTATGGCCATGTTGAAAATGGTTGAGCCCTATGTAGCATGGGGGTAAGTGAGATTGGGGTTCAGACTTTGGGGACCTAGGGACTCTGAACAGCAAATCTACTTTGCATTGAGATGAATCCACCCTGACGTGTGGAATCAACTAGTTGGACAATGTATTGTAATAACAATGACAAATAATTCAATTTAAACAGGTTTCCCAACTTGAAGTCAGTTCGAGAGTTGATCTTGAAAAGAGGACAGGCCAAGATTGACAAGCGAAGGGTCGCCCTCACAGACAACACACTCATTGAGCAGCATATGGGTGAGGATCACAATTTATAATGTGTATTTTTTTATCAGCGTGTGGAGTTACAAGTCTTGTATGTGCATGTCAAATTAGTAGTGTAGCAAAGTTGTCCTGCAGATAATTTACCACCGTGATTTTCATTGAGATACATATTCATTACATCATACCCTCTCCTCTCAGGCAAGTATGGTATCATCTGTCTGGAGGACTTGATCCATGAGATCTACTCTGTGGGGAAGAACTTCCGGGTGGTCAGCAACTTCATATGGCCGTTCAAGCTGTCTGTGGCTCGACACGCTGCCAGGGACAAGGCAGGTCTTCTGAAGGACATAGGCAACCCAGGACCCAGAGGGACGGACATAAACTCGATAATCAGACAGCTCAACTGAGGCTGCGCGAGACACTTTCACGTCAGACCTTTTCTTGGGGCCAATGATGAACTTTTTTCTTTCGTCATAGCCTACTCATTCGTTGTTCTTTAATTCCTTCCTTTAATATCAATACTCTGAATTACCCAGTCTGGCATGAGGAAAGAGATCCCTTACAGATTCATAAGGATTTAATTCATTTTAGGACCCCAGGGTCCCAGCTGGCAGAATTCATATTGGACCTGATCAGAATTGAACGCCTAGTCAGACAGTGCCTTTCTGGACTATGTTGTGATTAGACGGCAGTAATTTACCCATCCCTTTTTTTTGGTATTCTCAATTTGTTGCCACCTCTGTAGTTGCAATAAGCCCATTCTATGGAGATGCTAATTGCATCACTACTTACTTTGCCCCTGTGGTGTTCAGAGGGATGTCATTATGCTTACTATGTATGTGAGATTACAATATGTTTATGAAATAATAAACTGAAACAAGAACTTGTTTTGTACTTTGGGGTGCATCAAATGTTGCCACATGATTTGTAATGTCAAAAAAGTCTAGTAATGATAAACTGAAGCAAATATTTTCTTGAGGCCAGTCTGCAGGATTAAAAGGAGTCAGTCCCAGAGTTCAGAAGGTGATACAGATGTTTAGACTGAGAGTGTACATGGTTAGGCCTGATGTGATTGGCCATTGCCTGTCCAATCACTTAGCACCAAGTGTAGTAATTGAGGGGGTGTCTGCTATTTCTGTAGCAGTTGCATTAGTGTATATCGTTTTTTTCCCTCAAAAGGTTTTCCTGCCACTGGCTGTGCAGAATAACAATCAATTTAGCTAGATGTGACTCATCTCGCCCAGTGGAGGGGGAGAGACACGATACAAGCTAATTGTGGCAGCAACATTTATACTGAACAAAAATATAAACAACAATTTTATGGAGTTACAGTTCATATAAGGAAATCAGTTGATTGAAATAAATACATTTTTTCTTAATCTATGGATTTCAAGTGACTAGGCAGTCAGTGGGTTTGGGGGTAGCCAGGCCCAGCCAATCAGGATGAGTTTTTTCCACAAAAGGGCTTTCTTATAGACAGATACACTCCTCAGTTTCATTAGATGTCCGGGTGGCTGGTCTCAAAACAATCCCGCAGGTGAAGAAGCTGGATGTGGAGGTCCTGGGCTGACGTGGTTACACATGGTCTGGTTGTGAGGCCGGTTGAATGTACTGCCAAATTCTCTAAAATGACACTGGAGGCAGCTTATGGAAGAGAAAGGTAATTAAGTAATTAAATTATCTGGCAACAGATCTGGTGGACATTTCTTCGTTCAGCATGCCAATTGCACACCTTCAAAACATGAGACATCTATGGCAATGTGTTGTGTGACAAAACTACATCTTTTAGTGGCCTTTTGTTGTCCCCAGCACAAGGTGCACCTATGTAATGGTAATGTTATTTAATCAGCTTCTTGATATGCCACACCTGTCAGGTGGATGGATTATTTTGGCAAACAGCAAAAGGGGGTGGGTTACACATCAATCCAGCTGATTTGCATCACATCAGGATGGTCTGGTCCGATATTTGCATATCAAAGGGGCAGTGTAATCAATCAATGTCTGAGAAATGAAGATTGCATCACACATTGGGCAAAATGACAGACAGATCAGTCTGTGCAACACTGTCTGGCGTGATATACAGTGCAGATGCTGGACTAAAATAAATGTATATATATTTGGTGAATTCCTGTGTGTCCTGTATGATCCATGATTTTTAAGGTAAACCGCCAAATAAGCCTTCCCTGCTATTATTCAAGATGATGCACATAATTTGTGACGGAAGACTATTATTAGCAGTAATAGCCGCATGTTAGCACTGTGTGAAGAAAGCGAGCTGTCAAGGAAAATGGGCGGTTCGTATCGCGAGCATGACCTCGGTCTACTCCATAGTTAGTCGAATGAAAAGAGACGCACGCGTCTGATTACGGTGAGATGTTAATTTACTCCCTTCGAATCAGCAAAGTACAAGAAAATAGAAGCCGATGTGTTTTGATTTGACATTTAACAAGCCGTTGGGATCATGACACGCTCTTGAATCTACATTTTTATTGCCATTGGTTCAATGTAACCTCACGCGGTAGCTTTGCTGATGAACCGCAGCACGACGAGTTGAACATTCGCTTCGTGGAAGGAGGACCACGCGGACGTAAGCTCATTAATTATATAGTTTGTTAGCATACTAGCGAGGCAGAAGGTGTTTTGCTGTCATTGATATTTATTTGTATTGATTGAAATACAGCTTGCTTGTTAGTTAGCAAGCTAATGTAACACATTTAGCCAGCGAGTGTTATGTAAAAATCGCTGATGACGGTGTTGTCTATCATTTATCTAAACATTCATTGTTTCAAAAGATGAACCCAGCGTTTCGGTTGCTAACATTTAACTTTAAAAAAAATGTAACATTGTACACTGATCAAAAATAAACGCAACATGCGACAATTTTAAATATTTGACTGGGTTACGGGTCATATAGGGAAATAAATAAATTCATTAGGCCCTAATCTATCGATTTCACATGACTGGGAATATAGCTATGCATCTGCTGGTCACAGATACACACCCCTACATTTTTAAGGTACAGTATCAGAAAACCAGTCAGTATGGTGTGACAGCCAGGGCCGGTCCTTGCAGTTCTGCCACCCTAGGTAAGACGAAAAAATGCTGCCTCCCGTAAAACTAGAATAGTCCCAGTAAGCAAAAGGACGTTGAAAATATATATATTTTTTTCAGATGTTGCAGTTAGGTTCAATTTAGGTTCTGAATGAAAGGTGAAAATAGGTATTTTCCAGATGTTAAAATGAGGCACTTTTTCTGGTTCTGAATTAAATATGTAATTTATGGATGTCTATATTTGGGCTAAATCAAGTCTGGACAAAATCTGAACCAAATATAAACGTCTATGATTGGTTCATATTTGGTACGGACTGGATCAAAAACCAGTGGATGTGGAAATCAAGGCTGCTCTGGGCTGTGCCAAATAAAGGTGTAGGCCCGTGTAACAGTATAACTTTAGACCGTCCCCTCGCCCATACCCGGGCGCGAACCAGGGACCCTCTGCACACATCAACAGTCACCCACGAAGCATCGTTACCTATCGCTCCACAAAAGCCACAGCCCTTGCTGAGCAAGGGGAACCACTACTTCAAGGTCTCAGAGCAAGTGACGTCACCGATTGAAACGCTATTTAGCGCGCACCACCGCTAACTAGCTAGCTGTTTCACATCCATGACACATCCACAGGTACACCTACAATTGACTCAAATGATGTCAATTAGCCATTACAACAACAAAAAACATGACATGATTTTCTGTAATTTTCCAAGCTGTTTAAAGGCACGGTCAACTTAATGTATGTAAACTTCTGACCCACTGGAATTGTGATACAGTGAAATAATCTCTATAAATAATTGTTGGAAGAATTACTTGTATCATGCACAAAGTAGATGTCCTAACCGACTTGCCAAGACTAGTTTGTTAACAAGAAATTTGTGGAGTGGTTGAAAGATGAGTTTTAATGACTCCAACCTAAGTGTATGTAAACTTCCGACTTCAATTGAAAGTAGCTAGCCAGCACGCTAGCATAGCAAGCAACGCTAAGGGATTGCAAAGGAGTTACCATAACTCTCGTCAAACACTTTTTAAATTCTAAATAAGCTAGCTGGCATTTGAGGCGTGTTTACTGTAAATGCTAGGCATATATTTCCTCCAACGTTATAATGAAAACTTGTCTCTTCGTCCCAAACACAAGTTTGCTGGAAACTTGTGGGAGGAGTGCTGATGATGTCGCCCGCTGTATACACTTTCAGTAGCCTGATTACTTCCAGACTAAGGAGAAATCCGCACACAATGCGTCCCTGACCACCACCTCCACCTGAAGTGGTCAGACCGATCTCAACACAATCAGACCACAAGGCCTCTTGTGTGTCTAGACCCGTCATTTCAATGCGAGCTTCGTTTTCTGATAGCAGAAGTCGCATGTAAGTGTCAAGTGTACACACAACCTTAGTGACCTTTTATTGTCCCCAACACAAAGTGCACCTGTGTAATGATCATGCTGTTTAAGCAGCTACTTGATATGCCACATCTTTCAGGTGGATAGATTAACTTGGCAAAGGAGAAATGCTCACTAACAGGGATATAAACAAACTTGTGCCCAAAATTTGACAAATGTTTTTTGTGCGCATGGAAAGGTCTGGAATCTTTTATTTCAGCTCATAAAACATGGGATCAACACTTTTTACATGCTGTGTTTTTTATATTTTTGTTAAGTATATTTTGATTGTTATTTGCAACCTTTGCATTTCTGTAGTGTTTTATTTATCAAGCTCTTATGGTCAGGTTACAACGTTCCAAATCTCTAGACTGATTCCATGTATCGAGGTTCACCTGTCAAACAACAGCACGTGCCATCATAGACGATTTGATTTCAATGGGTGCCCGACCATTTCAGAGGCCACATTCTTTCTAGCCATTGACCAGAAGAATTGTGTAGATCAGGGCTCCCCAACTGGCGGCCCGCCTGCAAGTTGGCCCCCAAGTTTTCTGAGCAAAGAAAAAAACCGTTGGAGAGAGAATGTGTTTAATTTTCATTGTTGGACATAAAAATACTTTAAAAAAAACAGGATATCAGCTCCAAGCATTTTAATTTAGGAAATCTGTTCCCAAGTATTCCCACGCATAATAGATAGACGACATGATCGTGTACTAATGTGTATAAGGTAGTTGTGAAATTGTTAGATTACTTTTGCATTTCATTACACTCGCATTAACATCTACTAACCATGTGTATGTGACCAATAAAATTTGATTTGACTACATGGGTCATTTATGGTGTTCTTGAATGCACGCGGTGCAAGAACAGACCATATAGAGCAGAAATCTAAGTGATCTTTCAGGGATAGTCTTGTGGTAATATGATGACAACTTGATGGTAATATTATAAATAATATATAGTATAAATATACTATAGTCTTTCCTACGAGGAACTCCCATAAGCTGTCTGTCAACTACCCTCCCGTGACTTAGGTGGGGGAGCATGAACTTAATCCACGTGGTAAATCAGATCATACCCAAAGGTCAACGGTCAGTTACAGGGTCATCTGGCTCTTTGCTAGGCTCCCTCTGCTACAACCCTTTGGGATCACTGAAATCAAATTTCATGGATGTAAACTTGACACCAGCCATGCAGTGTAGACACGCCACGGAGGAGGGAACTATTAATTCACTAGTGGGGGAAGCCCTGGAGGAGATATTCCTATCTTAATTAGCCTGCCCGTTACAACAACAAAAATGTGTCCTAACGCAGCAACCTTTTTCTGCACCAGTAGGGTGTGACGAAGTTAAAGGCAATCACGATGTAGGCCTATGTGATGTCTTAAGAGTCTGACGATGTAAAACCATTTAGCTACAGTAGTACTAATGACTCTTCCGACTATCCCCAATCCAAAGGCCTGGTTTTAGGATGCGTCAAGAGAGGGCATGGGAAGGAAGGACATCTAGACAGACATCAGTGCCGCTTTCACACGCTAAAGACCAGGATGGAAAGCCACTGTTGCCTGGCAACTGGGCCGAACATTGTTCATGCTCTTGGGAAACGCAGCCTGCCCTGCTTTGACGTAACACCCTTCAGTGTAATTTGTGTAAAATAGAAATCCATTTTACCTTCAATATTGGCAGGGGGAGTAGAACATAATAATGGGAAGGGATGCAGCTGAAACCGACAGACCCTGCAGTATCAGACCTGTTTAGTGCTAATATACACCATAGGAATGATAGGAGATAGGCCTATGTAATTAACAGTTTAGACCTGCGTTCAAACATTTTTAATTTCAGGAGAACAAATAATGTTTTGGGTCAGGTCAAGTAATCTCCAACAAAGACAACTGTTCAGTTGTGCGGACAAATCCGTCTCAAATTGTAAGAAACATGCTGTACACCTCTACAGGCACAGAGTCTTCTCGAGGTAGCATCTCAAGACTTACCTTGACGCATGCTCCTCACCTAGTCATGGCATACAGTGGTAAACCCGTTCACACCAGCATGTGCCTCAGACAGTTTATCACGGCTGCCCAAAAGGGCAAGAATCTGAGTAGTCATTAAACCCTCCCTGAATGAGTCCCATAAATGCTGCTCTGACAAAGTACAGCATGTGTGTGTGAGGAGGGGTTATGGTAATACTGGGAGGGGTATATAAATATTCTGAATCACAGTGTGTGAGATATAGTAGCGGTGAGCTGTCACTATAACCACAGTTGGCAAAGATTTGTGTAGCACAAATCCTGAAGTTCTTTTTAGTACCAAGGTTCAAAATGAAGGTTATTAGCTTTCCAAAAGAGTTGAGAGGGTTTTTATCTACTGAAGGAGTTCTGTGATAAGGTGGCCATGAGCCATGATGGTGTAATGAAATTATCACATGGTGAAAGGTGACAAATCAATAAAGATACACTAGTCAATAATTATCTACACCAGCGATCATCAACTAGATTCAGCCGCGCGCCAATTTTTTATTGAGAGGGTAGTTGGGAGGCCAGAACATAATTTACAAATAATCTGTAGTAAAGAAATGTGTAGTACTGCAGTAATTTGTAGACAACAAGAAGCCCAAACAGATATATTTGACTAAAACAATCATTTCAAACCTTGCTTACACAAGTGTAAAGGAATGAATGATAATATGTACATAGAAATATATGGATGGTCGTGCGGCATAGGCAAGATGCAGTAGATGGTATAGAGTACAGTATATACACTGCTCAAAAAAATAAAGGGAACACTAAAATAACATCCTAGATCTGAAAGAATGAAATATTCTTATTAAATACTTTTTTCTTTACATAGTTGAATGTGCTGACAACAAAATCACACAAATTATCAATGGAAATCAAATTTATCAACCCATGGAGGTCTGGATTTGGAGTCACACTCAAAATTAAAATGGAAAACCACACTACAGGCTGATCCAGCTTTGATGTAATGTTTTAACAAGTCAAAATGAGGCTCAGTAGTGTGTGGCCTCCACATGCCTGTATGACCTCCCTATAATGCCTGGGCATGCTCCTGGTGAGGTGGAGGATGGTCTCCTGAGGGATCTCCTCCCAGACCTGGACTAAAGCATCCGCCAACTCCTGGACAGTCTGTGGTGGATGGAGCGAGACATTATGTGCTCAATTGGATTCAGGTCTGGGGAACGGGCGGGCCAGTCCATAGCATCAATGCCTTCCTCTTGCAGGAACTGCTGACACACTCCAGCCACATGAAGTCTAGCATTGTCTTGCATTAGGAGGAACCCAGAGCCAACCGCACCAGCATTTGGTCTCACAAGGGGTCTGAGGATCTCATCTCGGTACCTAATGGCAGTCAGGCTACCTCTGGCGAGCACATGGAAATGCCAAAGAAATGCCACCCCACACCATGACTGACCCACCGCCAAACCGGTCATGCTGGAGGATGTTGCAGGCAGCAGAACGTTCTCCACGGCGTCTCCAGGCTCTGTCACGTCTGTCACATGTGCTCAGTGTGAACCTGCTTTCATCTGTGAAGAGCACAGGGCACCAGTGGTGAATTTGCCAATCTTGGTGTTCTCTGGAAAATGCCAAACGTCCAGCACGGTTTTGGGCTGTAAGCACAACCCCCACCTGTGGACGTTGGGCCCTCATACCACCCTCTTGGAGTCTGTTTCTGACCGTTTGAGCAGAGACATGCACATTTGTGGCCTGCTGGAGGTCATTTTGTAGGGCTCTGGCAGTGCTCCTCCTGCTCCTCCTTGCACAAAGGCGGAGGTAGCGGTCCTGCTGCTCCGTCTCATGCTACCACTAGAGTGAAAGCACCACCAGCATTCAAAAGTGACCAAAGAATCAGCCAGGAAGCATAGGAACTGAGAAGTGGTCTGTGGTCACCACCTGCAGAGCCACTCCTTTATTGGGGGTGTCTTGCTAATTGCCTATAATTTCCACCTGTTGTCTATTCCATTTGCACAACAGCATGTGAAATTTATTGTCAATCAGTGTTGCTTCCTAAGTGGACAGTTTGATTTCACAGAAGTGTGATTGACTTGGAGTGTTGTGTTGTTTAAGTGTTCCCTTTTATTTTTGTTGAGCAGTGTATATTATTTATATTCTGAACTCCGTTCCAGAAGCTAATTTCCAATTCTATTCGTTTTGCACTATGTATTTATATACTGTATTCTCTACATAGCTCTTTGTAATATTTCTACTACTCAAATCAAATCTAATTTATTTATATAGCCCTTTGTACATCAGCTGATATCTCAGTGCTGTACAGAAACCCAGCCTAAAACCCCAAACAGCAAGCAATGCAGGTGTAGAAGCACGGTGGCTAGGAAAAACTCCCTAGAAAGGCCAAAGGCTGGTTCCTCTAGGTTTCTTCCTAGGTTATGTGGGGTGGGCAGTCCTCTTCTGGCTGTGCCGGGTGGCGATTATAACAGAACATGGCCAAGATGTTCAAATGTTCATAAATGACCAGCATGGTCCAATAATAGTAATAATAATAAGGCAGAACTGTTTAAACTGGAGCAGCAGCACGGCCAGGTGGACTGGGGACAGCAAGGAGTCATCATGTCAGGTAGTCCTGGGGCATGGTCCTAGGGCTCAGGTCCTCCGAGAGAGAGAAAGGAGAGAATTAGAGAACGCACACTTAGATTCACACAGGACACCGAATAGGACAGGAGAAGTACTCCAGATATAACAAACTGACCCTAGCCCCCCGACACATAAACTACTGCAGCATAAATACTGGAGGCTGAGACAGGAGGGGTCAGGAGACACTGTGGCCCCATCCGAGGACACCCCCGGACAGGGCCAAACAGGGAGGATATAACCCCACCCACTTTGCCAAAGCACAGCCCCCACACCAGTAGAGGGATACCTTCAACCACCAACTTACCATCCTGAGACAAGGCTGAGTATAGCCCACAAAGATCTCCGCCATGGCACAACCCAAGGAGGGGCGCCAACCCAGACAGGATGACCACATCAGTGAATCAACCCACTCAGGTGACGCACCCCTTCCAGGAACGGCATGAGAGAGCCCGAGTAAGCCAGTGACTCAGCCCCTGTAATAGGGTTAGAGGCAGAGAATCCCAGTGGAAAGAGGGGAACCGGCCAGGCAGAGACAGCAAGGGCGGTTCGTTACTCCAGAGCCTTTCCGTTCACCTTCCCACTCCTGGGCCAGACTACACTCTATCATATGACCCACTGAAGAGATGAGTCTTCAGTAAAGACTTAAAGGTTGAGACCGAGTTTGCGTCTCTGACATGGGTAGGCGGACCGTTCCATAAAAATGGAGCTCTATAGGAGAAAGCCCTGCCTCCGGCTGTTTGCTTAGAAATTCTAGGGACAATTAGGAGGCCTGCGTCTTGTGACTGTAGCATACGTGTAGGTATGTACGGCAGGACCAAATCAGAGAGATAGGTAGGAGCAAGCCCATGTAATGCTTTGTAGGTTTAGCAGTAAAACCTTGAAATCAGCCCTTGCTTTGACAGGAAGCCAGTGTAGGGAGGCTAGCACTGGAGTAATATAATCAAATGTTTTGGTACTCGTCATGATTCTAGCAGCCGTATTTAGCACTAACTGAAGTTTATTTAGTGCTTTATCCGGTTAGCCGGAAAGTAGAGCATTGCAGTAGTCTAACCTTGAAGTGACAAAAGCATGGATTAATTTTTCTGCATCGTTTTTGGACAGACTATATTGCATTTGAATTATACTGTTTATACACCCAAGATTTATTTTATTTACATATTATTCCTAGTATATCTTGTGTAAATTCATCTGGTGTAGATGCGTATAGATTAGAGGTCGACCGATTAATCGGAATGGCCGATTTAATTAGGGCCGATTTCAAGTTTTCATAACAATCGGAAATCGTTATTGTTGGGCGCTGATTTGCCGATTTAAAAAAATATATATATGTGTGTGTGTGTATATATGTATGTATGTATGTATGTATGTATGTATATGTGTTTTTTACCTTTATTTAACTAGGCAAGTCAGTTAAGAACACATTCTTATTTTCAGTGACAACCCACCGCTCCTAGGCCAACTGCCTCGTTCAGGGGCAGAAAGACAGATTTTCACCTTGTCAGCTCGGGGGATCCAATCTTACAACATTACAGTTAACTAGTCCAACGCAATAACTACCTGCCTCTCTCTCGATGCACTCCACAAGGAAACTGCCTGTGACGCTAATGCAGTAAGCCAAAGTAAGTTGCTAGCTAGCATTAAACTTATAAAAACAATCCATCATAATCACTAGCCTCTTGGAACTACCCATCCCGGATCCGGGAGAATTGTCATCAACTACACTAATTAGCATAGTGCAACGGCCAAATAATCTTACTAGGAAATATTCATATTCATGAAATCACAAGTGAAATATAGCGAAACACAGCTTAGCCTTTTGTTAATCACCCTGTCGTCTCAGATTTTGAAATTATGCTTTACAGCCAAAGCAAGACAAACGTTTGTGTAAGTTTATCGATAGCCTAGCATAGCATTATGTCCAGCTAGCAGCAGGCAGCTTGGTCACAAATCAGAAAAGCAATCAAACTAACCGTTTACCTTTGATCTTCGGATGTTTTCACTGACGAGACTCCCAGTGAGACAGAAAAATGTTATTTTTGTTCCATAAAGGTTATTTTTTTTATACCCAAAATACCTCCGTTTGTTTGTCACGTTATGTTGAGAAATCCATCGGAAATAGCGGTCACGACAACGCCGAATAAAATTCCAAATTATATCCATAATATCAACAGAAACAAGGCAAACATTTTTTTTAATCAATCCTCAAGGGGGTTTTTCAAATATCTATTCGATAATATATCTACCGGGACAATTTGCTTTTCAGTAGGACCGAGAGGAAAAATGGCTACCTCTGTCTTTTGTGCAAGAATCACTCCGAGCCCTCAGCTGGCCACTTACGCAATGTGGTCCTTTACGCTCATTCTTCAACATAAAAGCGTGAAACTACATCTAAAGGCTGTAGACACCTTAGGGAATACAGTGGAGCAAAAAAGTATTTAGTCAGCCACCAATTGTGCAAGTTCTCCCCCTTAAAAAGATGAGGCCTGTAATTTTCATCATAGGTACACTTCAACAATGACAGACAAAATGAGAAAAAAACATCCAGAAAATCACATTGTAGGATTTTTAATGAATTTATTTGCAAATTATGGTGGAAAATAAGTATTTGGTCACCTACAAACAAGCAAGATTTCTGGCTCTCAGACCTGTAACTTCTTCTTTAAGAGGCTCCTCTGGCCTCTTGGGATGGCCAATAGGGATGCATAGGAACACAACGGTTTCAAAAAAAGAGTCAATTCCTGATTGGATTTTTCTTAGGCTTTCGCCTGCAATATCAGTTCTGTTATACTCACACTATTTTTACAGTTTTGGAAACTTCAGAGTGTTTTCTATCCTAAGCTGTCAATTATATGCATATTCTATCATCTGGTCCTGAGAAATAGGCCATTTACTTTGGGAACGTTATTTTTCCAAAAATAAAAATAGTGCCCCCTAGCTTCAAGAGTTTAACTTCACATGGTTGATATTACTCTATATTATCTGGCGTGTCCTGCGTTGCATATAATCTGACTGAGCATACAAGTATCTGAGTGAGCGGTGGTAGGCAGAAGCAGGCGCGTAAACATTCATTCAAACAGCACTTTTGTGCGTTTTGCCAGCAGCTCTTCGTTGTGCATCAAGCATTGCACTGTTTGACTTCAAGCCTATCAACTCCCGAGATGAGGCTGGTGTAACCGAAGTGAAAAGGTTAGCTAGTTAGCCCGCGCTAATAGAGTTTCAAACGTCACTTGCTCTGAGCCTTCTCGTAGTTGTTCCCCTTGCTCTGCATGGGTAACGCTTCTTCGAAGAGAAGCCCAAGGAGGAGTGTTGCTGGTTTGAGCCCGAGGAGTGAGGAGAGGGACAGAAGCTATACTGTTACACTGGCAATACTAAAGTGCCTATAAGAATGGTATAGAGGGAAATAGTCCTATAATTCCTATAATAACTACAACCTAAAACTTCTTACCTGGGAATATTGAAGACTCATGTTCCAGCTTTCATATGTTCTCATGTTCTGAGCAAGGAACTTAAACGTTAGCTTCCTTACATGGCATATATTGCACTTTTACTTTCTTCTCCAACACTTTGTTTTTGCATTATTTAAACCAAATTGAACATGTTTCATTATTTACTTGAGGCTAAATGTATTTTCTTAGATGTATTATATTAAGTTCAAATAAGTGTTCATTCAGTATTGTTGTAATTGTTGTTATTACAAATACTTTTTTTAAATTTAATCGGCATCAGCTTTTTTGGCCCTCCAATAATCGGTATCGGCGTCAAAATCCTAATCGGTCGACCTCTAGTATAGATTTGGATTACTGTTTGTGCTATTTGTGTTAATTGGATTCATTCTGCCGTTTTTATTTCTTTCTCTTTACTTTGTGTATTGGTAGTTATTCGTGCTACACTGTTGGAGCTAGAAACGCAAGCATTTCGTTGCACTTGCGATAACATCTGCAACTCTGTGTACGCGACTGTTGTGTTAACCAACCTCTAAATCAAAAACAATAATTTATGTTTGAGTGTGGCTTGCCATGATTGGAATCATGGCAATGATGTACATGGCACATATTGCACTTTTACTTTCTTCTCCAACATAATTTTTTGCATTATTTAAACCAAATTGAACATGTTTCATTATTTATTTTAGACTAAATAGATTTATTGATGTGTTAATTCAGTATTTTTGTAATTGTCAGTTACAACAATACTGAATGAAAAATCCCCTTTTTTAATCGGCATCTGCTTTTTTTGGTCCTTCAATAATCTGTATTGGTATCGGCTTTGAAAAATCATAATCGGTCGACCTCTAGTGTGGCGCAAGGCCATTCGGGTAAAACCATGGAACAAGAATAAAACGTGCAGCCAGAGAACAAGAAACGGGAGCATGCCATTCGATTAAAAGAGATGGAGATGGAAGGATGCCAAAGAGAGAGTGCCGCAAGCACTTTGAATCAAGTTGGGCCATCCTGCACCCTCAATAGAGTTTGTTCTTGGTCGGAACAGCCGTCTTGTACCGCCTTTCAATGAAAAGCAAGTGGACGTATATTTTACTCTGTTTGACCGGATTGCCACATCCTTAAAACGACTGTGATATCTGGTCACTGCTCCTTCAGTGTTCTTGTAGGTAAAGCTCAAAGTGTACACCGCTTTATCTCTTGATCACAGTTCAGATTATGACACTGTTAAAGCTGCCATCCTTTAGGCTTGTGAGTTGGTCCCAGCCAGAGGCAGTGACGATTTTAGCTTGGAAATCTTGGTGGGGCACAAAAAAACAAAAATTGGAGCAATGCATGCCAGCAAAGCCACAACACTAAAAAATACATTAAGTGCACTGTAACAGTGAAGAAGGGTGCCCACAAACTTAGGGCCTACATAAAGCTGTCCCAACCTCTTACCACTGCTACACCTGGCTATCAGCAGAGCCTTGTCTGGCTGCAAAACAGTTCATTGAGCCTCATTTACTGCCTTTTAAAAAAGACACATCTGATAAGGCTGACTTGCTTAAACAAATGTGGTTTCTACTGGCAATTAAGATGTACAAACAATGGCATAAGGGGACGACAAGCGGATAAGAGGCAATCCGTAATTTAGCTTAACTTCATGCGACGAGCAATCCCGGATCCGGGATCCTATTTATAGCCTCAAGCTCATTAGCATAACGCAACGTTAACTATTCATGAAAATCGCAAATGAAGTGAAATATATATATTTGCTCTCAAGCTTAGACTTTTGTTAACAACACTGTCATCTCAGATTTTCAAAATATGCTTTTCAACCATAGCTAAACAAGCAATTGTGTAAGAGTATTGATAGCTAGCATAGCATTAAGCCTAGCATTCAGCAGGCAACATTTTCATAAAAACCAGAAAAGCATTCAAATAAAATAATTTCCCTTTGAAGAACTTCGGATGTTTTCAATGAGGAGACTCTCAGTTAGATAGCAAATGTTCAGTTTTTCCTGAAAGATTCTTTGTGTAGGAGAAATCGCTCCGTTTTTGTACATCACTTTTGGCTACCAAAAAACCCCGAAAATTCAGTCACCAAAACGCCAAACTTTTTTTCCAAATTAACTCCATAATATCGACTGAAACATGGTAAACGTTGTTTAGAATCAATCCTCAAGGTGTTTTTCACATATCTCTTCATTGATATATCATTCGTGGAAGTCTGCTTTCTTCTCTGAATTAAATGGAAAAATACTTTGCAGCTGAGATTTACGCACCAATTTCGACGCAGGACACCGGGCGGACACCTGGTAAATGTGGTCTCTTATGGTCAATCTTCCAATGATATGCCTACAAATACGTCACAATGCTGCAGACACCTTGGGGAAACGGCAGAACTTGTGGGCTCTCTCCTTGCGCATTCACAGCCATATAAGGAGACATTGGAAAACAGCGCTTCAAAAATTTTGCTCATTTCCTGTTTGAAGTTTCATCTTGGTTTCGCCTGTAGCATCAGTTCTGTGGCACTCACAGATAATATCTTTGCAGTTCTGGAAACGTCAGTGTTTTCTTCCAAAGCTGTCAATTATATGCATAGTCGAGCATCTTTTCGTGACAAAATATCTTGTTTAAAACGGGAACGTTTTTTTTATCCAAAAATTAAATACTGCCCCTAGAGTTCAAAGAGGTTAAGACCATTAAAGAACAAGCTAGGACGGGTGTAGTCAAAGTAACTAACTATTTGTTTAGCACTTGAAATGTACAGCGATGGAATTCAGAACATGGGCCGTTCTTAGTGTTCTCCCTGTACACCAAGTTAGAACCGTAGGATAAATAAAGGGGGCATTTAAGCAGACAATGAAAGCTCTTACAGTATTCAATGATTACATTTCTCTAAAACAGGTTATAGGCTATATGTGCACGACCAAGTCAGAACCGTAGGCGAAGTTAAGAGGGGAAACTAGACCAAATTATTAGGTTGAGGCACATTGGCTACTAACAGCTTACTACACAACATACACTTAGTATTACTCTCTTAGCTACGAATATACATATCTCCCTGGCATATTACATAATTAATGCAGCAGCATACAATACATTTTTGGACCTACCTTGTTGTGCTTTGCTCACTTGAACAGGAAGGAGGCGCGGCGGTCCTTTTGTGGGCAAACTTACTCATCCAAGTCTGACATACTCTGGATGGATGGTGCTGGGACAACTGGGAACTATGGGGGGGGGCGAGGACAAAGTTGAATCATGATGACCTCAGTGATTTTCAGGTCGTAGCTCTAGAAAGAGGCCCAAGTTCCCGATTTACAATTCCGAGTTGGGATGACCGTTCAAAATGTATTTTCAGTCGGAGCAATTTTTTGAGTTCCCAGTTTTCTTGAATTCACTGTCAGATTTCTCTCTTCTGAGTTGTTGTTTTAAGCGCAGCAGAAATCATTCGGGATTGACAGCATGGCCAATGTCTAATGTTTATCATTTTAAGATTGGAAAAGAGACCCGTAGACCAATCATTTGGACCACACACCAACTCCACTTAATAGCAGGCTAGTGATTGATTTGCAATGCTTGCAGATTGTCACTGATTCCTTCCAAACCAGTTATTGTTGAAGTTGCGATTTCCAACTTGTGTAATGTTGATTTCCATCTTGTGTAATGTTTATGTCCAATGGCCGATGAGCACCTATACGCTTTATCTATAATTTCTCTTAAATATTTATCTTCATATGACAAGGATTAATAATGATTTGCCAGTAGATTGTCGACTTGATTCATGACTGCTAGCTAAGCTGTTGAAAGTATGATGTTGACACGATCAGTCCAATCAAAGCTACTGTAGATATAACGTGAATTGACATAATTTTACCTGTGGCCAATGACCTTGGGCCTTCTTGGATGGGCACTTTTAATCTAACTCTATGGCAGCACCTAAGGGGCTTGCATTTTCAAGCTCTACCCTAAACACCAGTCTCAAAGTCAACAGTGAAGAGGTGACTCCGGGATGCTGGCCTTCTAGGCAGAGCTGCAAAGAAAAATCTGCATCTCAGACTGGCCAATAAAAAGATGAAGATGGGGGGGGGGGAGAACACAGACACTGGACAGAGGAACTCTGCCTTAAAGGACAGCATCCCAGAGTTGCCTCTTCACTGTTGACGTTGAGACAGGTGTTTTGTGGGTACTATTTAATGAAGCTGCCAGTTGAGGACTTGTGAGGCTTATGTTTCTCAAACTAGACACTAATGTACTTGTCCTCTTGCGCTGTTGTGCACCGGGGCATCCTACTCTTTCTATTCTGGTTAGAGCCAGTTTGCCCTGTTTTGTGAAGGAAGTAGTACACAGCGTTGCACAAGATCTTCGGTTTCTTGGCAATTTCTCGCATGGAACAGCCTTCATTTCTCAGAACAAGAATAGACTGACAAGTTTCAGAAGGAAGGTATTTGTTTCTGGCCATTTTGAGCCTGTAATCGAACCCACAAATGCTGATGCTCCAGATACTGAACTATTCTAAAGAATTGTATTGCTTTAATCAGTACAACAGTTTTCAGCTGTGCTAACATAATTGCAAAAGAGTTTTCTAATGATCAATTAGCCTTTTTTAAAGTGATAAACTTGGATTAGCTAACACAACGTGCCATTGTAACACATGAGTGATGGTTGCTTATAATGGGCCTCTGTACGCCAATGCAGATATTCCATGAAGAATCAGCCGTTTCCAGCGACAATGGTCATTTACAACATTAACAATGTCTACAATTTGATGTTATTTTAATGGACAAAAAAATGTGCTTTCATTTCAAAAACAAGGACATTTGTAAGTGACTCAACTTTTGAACGGTAGTGTGTCTGTGTATATGTATATTAGTACAAGTGAAGTTTGGACAACTATTCATTCAAGATTTTTTTTCTTCTACATTGTAGAATAACAGTGAAGATTTCAAAACTATGAAATAACACATATGGAGTCATGTAGTAACCATAAAGTGTTAAACATCAAAATACATTTTCGATTCTTCTTCTTCTTGCTGACAGCGTTGCACACTCTTGGCATTCTCTCAACTAGCTTCACCTAGAATGCTTTTCCAACAGTCTTGAAGGAGTTCCCACATATGCTGAGCACTTGTCTGCTTTTCTTTCACTCTGCGGTCCAACTCATCCCAAACCATCTCAATTGGGTTACGGTTGGAACCAAAAATCTCACATTTGGAGTCATCAGACCAAAGGACAGATTACCTCCAGTCTAATGTCCATTGGTCGTTTTTCTTGGCCCAAGCAAGTCTCTTCTCATTGGTATCCTTTAGTAGTGGTTTCTTTGCGGCAATTTGACCATGAAGGCCTGATTTCATGAAGTCTCCTGTGAACAGTTGATGATATGTCTGTTACTTGAACTCTGTGAAGCATTTATTTGGGCTGCAATTTCTGAGGCTGGTAACTCTAATGAACTTATCCTCTGCAGCAGAGGTAACTCTGGGTCTTCCTTTCTTGTGGCGAACCTCACGAGAGCCAGTTTCATCATAGTGCTTGATGGTTTTTGCGACTGCACTTGAAGAAACTTTCAAAGTTCTTGAAATTATCCGTATTGACTGACTTTCATGTCTTACAATAATGATGGACTGTCGTTTCTTTGCTTATTTTAGCTGTTCTTAATATACTATGGACTTGTTTTGTTTTTTTACCAAATAGGGCTATCTCCTGTATACCATCCCTACCTTGTCACAACACAACTGATTGGCTCAAACGCATTAAGAAGGAAGGAAATTCCACAAATTAACTTCTAACAAGGGACACCTGTTCATTTTTAATGCATTCTAGGTGATTTCCTCATGAAGCTGGTTGAGACAATGCCTAGGGTGTTTAAAGTTGTCATCGAGGCAAAGGGTGGCTACTTTGACAAATCTCAAATATAAAATGTATTTTGATTGGTTAAACACTTTTTTTCTGGTTACTACATGATTCCATATGTGTTATTTCATAGTTTTGATGTCTTCACTATTGTTCTACGATGTAGATAATAGTAAAAATGAAGAAAAACCCTGGAATGAGTAGGTGTGTGATGTGAAAAAAAAACTCAGCAAAGAAGAAACGTCCCTTTTTCAGGACTGTCTTTTTAAAAGATAATTCGTAAACATCCAAATGACTTCACAGATCTTCATTGTAAAGGGTTTAAACAATGAACCATAATTAATTAACATGCACCTGTGGAACGGTCATTAAGACACCTAACAGCTTACAGACGGTAGGTGATTTAATGTCACAGTTATTACAATTTAGGACACTTTCTACTGACTCTGAAAAACACCAATAGAAAGATGCCCAGGGTCCCTGCTCATCTGCGTGAACGTGCCTTAGGCATGCTGCAAGGAGGCATGAGGACTGCAAATGTGGCCAGGGCAATAAATTGCAATGTCCGTACTGTGAGACGCCTAAGACAGCGCTACAGGGAGACAGAACGGACAGCTGATCGTCCTCGCAGTGGCAGACCACATGTAACAACACCTGCACAGGATCGGTACATCCAAACATCACACCTGCAGGACAGGTACATGATGGTAACAGCAACTGATCGAGTTACACCAGGAACGCACAATCCCTTCATCAGTGCTCAGACTGTCTACAATAGGCTGAGAGAGGCTGGACTGAGGGCTGGTAGGCCTATTGTAAGGCAGGTCTTCAACAGACCACACCGGCTACAATGTCACCTATGGGCACAAACACACCGTTGCTGGACCAGACAGGACTGACAAAAAGGGCTCTTCACTGATGAGTCGTGGTTTTGTCTCACCGGGGTGATGGTTGGATTCGCGTTTATCGTTGAAGGAATGAGCATTACATCGAGGCCTGTACTCTGGAGTGGGATCGATTTTTGGAGGTGGAGAGTCTGTCATGACCTGGGGGCGGTGTGTTACAGCATCATCGGTCTGCGCTTGTCATTGCAGGCGATCTCAATGCTTTGCGTTACAGGGAAGACATCCTCCTCCCTCATGTGGTACCCTTCCTGCAGGCTCATCCTGACATGACCCTCCAGCATTACAATGCCACCAGGCATCCTGCTCATTCTGTGTGTGTCAGTGTTCTGCCATGGCCAGCGAAGATCCCAGATCTCAATCCCATTGAGCACGTCTGGAACCTGTTGGATCAGAGGGTGAGGCCTAGGACCCCCCCCCCCCCCTGAACTTGTTCAGTTTGTCTCAGATGTTGAATCTTATGTTCTTACAAGTATTTACACATTTGCTGAAAATAAACGCAGTTGACAGTGAGAGGACGTTTCTTTTTTTTGATGGGTTTATATACACACACAGTGTCTGTCTTGTATGCGAGACTGACAGTTAACACCATGTTTATATTGGAGAAGGCGACGCATTTAAGTTGATCATGATGTGAAATGGGTGTTGTTGGTTGTGAGAACTTGTCCAACAAAAATATGGGCTATATTGTTGTCTTGGCTTGCCCTGGAATCATCCTCGTTGGTCAGGATGTGTTGCACCTGTCAACTCGTTAGTTTCACCTGTGTTGGCATGAGATGTTGGATGTGCTTGACTGCTCTTTCTCTTTGTTTGATTTAAAAACAAGCCTTTTATTTTGTCTTCCCCACTCTTTTGGGTTTGTTCCACATAAGTTGGTGTGTGTTTTTAGTTTAGTTTTCCTTTTCTGAGGCAAATTTAGTGGGATTTTATAGTGAATGTAACAGTGACCAATAAAGGTTGATTTGATTTGTCACAGGGCCAGTGAAGCCCCATTAAGACCCCACTGCTGTTTCAGCAGCTGTACGTACAACCTCTAATAATATCAAGCATGACTGCAAGTGAGTAGGTTGATTTCAATAGGCCCTAGAACTGTTTACCAATTACTGTACCTAGCCTTTTTGTTGATTCTGGACTCGTCTCAGATGACCTTATTTTCCTAACTGCTGGTGCTCAACGCGTGTGTTTTTGATTTTACTGTAGAGGTGATGCTGTGGCATAGGCTGCTCTCGCTAGTAGTCTGTACCTCAGGTGATGCCTTGTAAGATGTGATAATTGGTCAGACACATTTGGGTTTGATCACACAGGCTCAGGAGAATCAGACAGTCATGGCAGGCTTCCACCGTTTTGATCAGCACAGGGCCTATAACTGGCAGAGGTAATTCATTCAATAAACCATTGTTTTGAGAGATTACAGTCCTGGGAAACCTGACTTCTCACTCAAATATTTCTCTCCTTTATAGACTCTGACTCAGCTTTTTCCCTTGTTGTAGCATACTTGTTGAAATGGACAGGTATGGTATATGTTCGCAAGTTAACTATTTTACCACAGTTCAGTGGGCTCTAAGTATTTAGCTTGTCAGATTGTCAAGCTATGGTAGACATTTTTGTACTCTTTAACCGTACAGAAAGGGAAAAGGCTAATGTTTAAGTGCAGACTTTAAAGACTCTCAGGAAGAAACACAAGGCTGTTTAACTTGGCTTTAGACACTGTAAAGACAACATTCATAACCTTGTTTATCCTTTAGCAGATGATAAAACGTCCCCCACAACTCTTGTGGAAATGCTAATAACCTTTCCTGTTCAGTATGATACAGTATCTCTGTATTGCAAATCTGTTTTTTCTTCATGTTCCTGTCCCTTTCACAATAATACAGTATCTCTCTTTTGCCAGCCTGGTTTTTCACAGGAACAGAACCTATCTGAACCTCTTGATCCACGATCTTTACACTGATCATCCCCTGAGAGGGTACTTATTTTCATTACCTATAATTTGAGCCCATCATTAAGAACAGCTCAGTATTGTCAGGCATGAGGAAATTAAATTAGCTGCCATAAATATCCATAATTCTAATTGGCTTGGCCTGGCCTGGCCTGGCCTAGGCCTATACTTTAAAGCTCGTCACGGTGACTGCTATGAAATGAAGTCACATGGTTTAATTAACACTGCAAAAAATGTAATAGACTTGGGTTGTGACTCAGTGCCAGTAAAGGACAATGCTGTGTTTTATAATGCTCTGGAGATGAGCCATCAGAGGAATGGATGCCCTCAGAGCCAGTCATATATGCTGTTCGGTTCAAATTCTCAGAGTAAAAAACTCAACCAAGTTTATTCTTCTGAGAAGATCAATACAGCTGCATTAGACAAACATTTTCACACAATTAGTAATATTTAACCCTTCCTCCTAGGCTGAGTCTCCTCCTACACATCTGTACAAACATTGTCTTTACTGCTAGGCAGGACACTAAGTGATACCGACCATAAACTATTTCTCCCTTAACGTGACCTGATCTCTGCCCCCCCCTTCCCCATCACTAATCAATGGCTCTCTCCTCTTATCAATGCCTGACACGTGATCGCTTCCCTGCACTAAATATTTCAATAGGATGCCTGATATAATGTCAACGTTATACATTACCCTCTCTCCCTCAGCGACATAAGTATATTTCATATTCTCAGAACCCAACAATGCAAAGGAGGATATTGCATAATTGTACCTTTTTTGTGTACCTATTCAGGCTCTAACGCTATGAAGAGAATGATATTCATATCCAGAATGATGCATTTCTGTATAGTACAGATCCGGGACCCATGACGTAATCCCTTGTCACCAGGTCGAAATCCACTTCATTTACTGTAGTTCAATAACCAACAGATTTTTTCAATGTGAAGGTGTCATGTCATTGCTGACACCCCATTCTTTCATCTTTGAATTTGGAGTAGATATTTGGAAAACGTGAAAAAACAAGGAGATTTTACCGAAATTCTGTTACCAAACTTTGCATCTACAGTTTTTCCACTAAATGTGTTTTTATAAAATGTTCAGTGTAAATTGTTAAACGTAGTCTGTGCGTAGTTGTATGGTTTGTTAAATTGAATTGTGTAATCTATTGTATGGTCATATAGAGTAACTTTTTTTATGTTTGTTAGATGTTTATATTGGTCATAGCTGAAACCAAAGCTGAAGAATGCAGCAGCAAATGGCAATTATTTTTGGATACAGTTTACTCCTCACCTGTCGTTGTATTGTATCATTGACAGTGAAGTTGTTGCAAGACACTTGGCTACTCATACACACGTGTCAAATAACCAACAAATAAATATGCAGTAGGCCTGTGTGTATCTAACCCTGAATCCTTGGAACGGCATGCACTGATCTTAGTGTTGGAAACGTGAGAGGATTTATTTGTCAGTCATACTGTATCGTCCTACTTTGAAGTGTAACCCGGAGTGAATGAGTTGAAGTCGGGTAGTTCATTGCTAGCACACAGCTAGAGATTTAAACCTCTGCACCCCTGGAATGAAGGTATTTGTTTATATAATTGCACAATGTAAGGTCTAAAGTTTGCATGCCATGGCACCTCCATGACCCCTCACGTGCACAAGCTCACGCTCTGACACTCACATTCGCATAAACACATGACCGCTTGCTTTGAGGACTAATCGAAATGGAGAGCTGCGTCTCACAAAGCTGCTCTGCAGGAAGCTGCCAGTTACCAAGGCATGACCGTTCAGATCAGCTGGAGTTGGTGTGTTGTCAAAACAAAAGAGAGATGGATAGTATTACATGTTTTAAATGGTAGAGGAGTGAAAGTGATGAGTGCAGTGGGGAGTCCAGATGTGTTTTGACACTTGATAGTACAAATATTGCCAGTAATTGGAGACTGTAAATTATAGTTTGCTTAGTTGCCGTACAAATGATGAAGTGTAGGATGATTGTTTTTATGATGTGCACTTATACTTTTAAAACAAGAACCTAGTTGTATTAGAATTCAATTATTTATTTGGTAAGTGTTATTAAAAATGTTTTGTATTATTTTTGCAGGTCTTTGCCTTCCACGGTGGTTTAAGTTGGGTGCCTATGAGGAAGACACTCCCACTGCTTGACTATTTAAGTCCTAGGTTCCCCAGACCACCATTCACCAGCCAGCCCAACCACTGGCACGGTAAGACCTGCTAGACACTTATTGATTCTCTGTCTTTCTGTCTCTGTGTCTCTCTCCCTCATTCTCTCTTCAAGGCTTCTTACTTCTTTTGCAATCAATGTTCCCCCAGCCCTGCTGATTTCAAGGGTCACCGATGTCACAATAGGACGGTGTCCTTGCATCAGTGAGGTGACGTAAACTGCATACTGTAGGCGTGTCCCACTTTAGTGGCTGTCTGCTCGCTGAGGGTGTGAGACAGGCTATGAAGACCTCGGACACTCCTGGTAAATTCACTGCCAGCTGTGTTGTGAGGTGAATTTATCGTCATCTGATTAACCGCTAACTATCTGGCTGTTGTGATGTTTAGGCGTGAGGTTAGGTCAGTTGCCCTGGCTCACATTCACTGTGGAATGTGTCAATAGACCACCGTCCAGGAGTGTGTGTGCCTTGAACTAATGCCAATTTGATTAGCAATATTATCAAGACCGGCCGACATGCCTACTGTGGAGTTATGTTGTGGTTTCAATGTTTAATTAACTAGCATTCTGCTTACTGAGACCTCCTAATGCTCGGAAATGGTAGAATAACCAAATAGAAAATGATTAGGTGTGAATATTTTAAGCAATCTAGTGGTGTAAAATGTTTCCATCTCAGCACCTACTGTGTTCATTGCATGTATCTAGCTCCTCATGCTTGAAGAAAAACTAAGAGAGCCAGCGATGAATATAACTAGCCTCTCACTCTCCCCTCTTTCTCTCACTACAGCATTTTATTCATCCCCTTCAGTGTCTAATCAGACACCGTCCTGATCCACCCGGGCTGCGCCACCTACGGCTACCGTCCCCCCCAACCCCATCTCCATTCCGAGCCTCTCACCCACTGACATCATGGGGGACGTAGTACAGATGCACTTCACCACGCCGGACTATGTGATCTTCGCCCTGCTGCTGGTGGCGTCCACGTGCATCGGCTTGTTCTACGCCCTGTCAGGCGGGCGCCAGCGCACCACACAGGAGTTCTTATTGGCCGACCGTTCTATGAGCTGCCTGCCCGTGTCACTGTCATTGCTCGCCACCTTCCAGTCAGCCGTGGCCATCCTGGGAGCGCCCTCGGAGATCTACACCTATGGAACGCAGTACTGGTTCCTGGGAGTCTCCTACTTCCTCGGTCTGCTTATCCCTGCCCACGTCTTCATACCTGTCTTCTACAGGCTCCGCCTCACCAGCGCTTATGAGGTGAGCTCTAAGCCATTACCTTACCTAGATAGAGAACAGTGTCTGTTGATTATGAGCAGGAGTTTGTGCACCTGAGTATCGCTGTGCGTCTGTCTTGCTAGAACCCTGGTAAGGAAGTCGAGTTGAATGCAACAAAAAAAACAAATGTTCTCAGCATGTCTGTTAATTTTGAAACGATAGCTAAGTGTAAACCAGAGTCCGTCTCTCCATTGAGCATCATTGTGCAGCAGGTGAGTGTCGCTAACAACAGGAATGTGCACCAAGTCTTCACTTGTATTGTCCTCAGAATAGACACATTCACAGATGACTCTTGCTTTATGATCTGTGATGGGCTTTAACATCCCTTTCCTTCTTCTCCTCTCTCTAACCTTTTCTGTCTTTTCTTCCTCTATAGTATTTGGAGCTGCGCTTCAATAAGACGGTGCGCATTATGGGGACCGTGACCTTTATCTTTCAGATGGTGTGTGTCCTTTACACTGGTGTAGTTATGTCTGTGTATATGCTCGTGTAATGTGTCTGTATTTTAATCAACCCCCTATATTACCTCTGTTTGCTTCCCTCTGAATGTTGAAAATGTTTTGTCACCGCAGGTGATCTATATGGGGGTGGTCCTCTATGCCCCAGCACTCGCACTCAATGCAGGTAAAGGGATCTGTCACATGTATTTACTACGTCATACTTTATCAAGTGGTAGAATAATAGTTGTACTGATTACATTCAGTGAGTGCTTTAGTACCTTTTCTGGCTTTATAGATGGTCAATGACCGGTGTGCTGTAATTGTGACTTCTGTTGGTGATGTGTGCTGTTGATACTGTCCACCTGCAGTGACTGGATTTGACCTCTGGGGGGCAGTGCTGGCCATGGGACTGGTGTGCACCCTGTACACAACATTGGTGAGTTTCTTTTTTCATCAGTGAGTTTTCAATTCAGTCATCCATCTCCCTACAACTCTGAAGGTAATTATGATATATATGTCTGGATTTACAGTATGTATCTCTTGTCTGTCAGGGAGGGCTAAAGGCAGTCATCTGGACAGATGTGTTCCAGACCATTGTGATGTTTGCTGGCCAGCTGGCGGTCATCATAGTGGGGGCCCACCAGGCAGGGGGCATGGGAGAAGTTTGGCGGAAGGCCATGAACGGCAGCCGCATCGCTAGCTTGGAGTGAGTCTTCTCCAGTTCACCGAAAGAGACGTAACGGTCCCTGGACCAGTTACGAACGATATTGGAACTGGTCAATTGCTCTGTGTGTAGGAAAAGTGTTTTAACCCTCCTCCCCTCCTCTGTGCAGTCTGAACCCTGACCCGACGGAGAGGCACACTTTCTGGACACTGGGGGTGGGCGGGGTATTCCTCATGCTGGCTCTGTACGGGGTCAACCAGGCCCAGGTTCAGAGGTACCTCAGCTCCCGCACTGAGAGGGAGGCCGTCATGTAAGCATCAACACTTAACACCTGGTTGAACTGGATTCACATTAAAGATCATGTTAAGAATTAACAATTGCTTACGTGCGTAATGTTAATATATGTTGTGGTGTGTGTCTCCAGGTCATGCTACGTGGTGTTTCCCTGCCAGCAGGTGGTGCTGTGTCTAGGTTGTCTGATGGGTCTAGTGATGTATGCTCGCTATGGTGAGGAAAGCCCGCTTGATAAGGGCTACGTCAAAACCAATGACCAGGCAAGTAGGACTACTTCCTCCACAACAACTTTAGGATTTACTACCTTCACAACAACCTTAGGAATAGCTACCTCCATAACAACCTTAGGAATAGCTACCTCCATAACAACCTTAGGACTAGCCTCCTCTATAACAACCTTAGGACTAGCCTCCTCTATAACAACCTTAGGAATAGCTACCTCCATAACAACCTTAGGACTAGCTACCTCCATAACAACCTTAGGACTAGCTACCTCCATAACAACCTTAGGAATAGCCTCCTGTATAACAACCTTAGGACTAGCTACCTCTATAACAACCTTAGGACTAGCCTCCTCTATAACAACCTTAGGACTAGCCTCCTCTATAACAACCTTAGGACTAGCCTCCTCTATAACAACCTTAGGAATAGCTACCTCCATAACAACCTTAGGAATAGCTACCTCTATAACAACCTTAGGACTAGCTACCTCTATAACAACCTTAGGACTAGCTACCTCTATAACAACCTTAGGACTAGCTACCTCCATAACAACCTTAGGACTAGCTACCTCCATAACAACCTTAGGACTAGCTACCTCTATAACAACCTTAGGACTAGCTACCTCTATAACAACCTTAGGAATAGCTACCTCCATAACAACCTTAGGAATAGCTACCTCTATAACAACCTTAGGAATAGCTACCTCCATAACAACCTTAGGAATAGCTACCTCCATAACAACCTTAGGACTAGCTACCTCCATAACAACCTTAGGACTAGCTACCTCCATAACAACCTTAGGAATAGCTACCTCTATAACAACCTTAGGACTAGCTACCTCCATAACAACCTTAGGAATAGCTACCTCTATAACAACCTTAGGAATAGCTACCTCTATAACAACCTTAGGAATAGCTACCTCTATAACAACCTTAGGAATAGCTACCTACATAACAACCTTAGGAATAGCTACCTCTATAACAACCTTAGGAATAGCTACCTCCATAACAACCTTAGGACTAGCTACCTCTATAACAACCTTAGGACTAGCTACCTCTATAACAACCTTAGGACTAGCTACCTCTATAACAACCTTAGGACTAGCTACCTCTATAACAACCTTAGGACTAGCTACCTCTATAACAACCTTAGGAATAGCTACCTCTATAACAACCTTAGGACTAGCTACCTCTATAACAACCTTAGGACTAGCTACCTCTATAACAACCTTAGGACTAGCTACCTCTATAACAACCTTAGGAATAGCTACCTCCATAACAACCTTAGGACTAGCTACCTCTATAACAACCTTAGGACTAGCTACCTCTATAACAACCTTAGGACTAGCTACCTCCATAACAACCTTAGGACTAGCCTCCTCTATAACAACCTTAGGACTAGCTACCTCCATAACAACCTTAGGAATAGCTACCTCTATAACAACCTTAGCTACCTCTATAACAACCTTAGGACTAGCTACCTCCATAACAACCTTAGGACTAGCCTCCCTTAGGACTAGCTACCTCCATAACAACCTTAGGAATAGCTACCTCTATAACAACCTTAGGAATAGCTATAACAACCTTAGGACTAGCTACCTCCATAACAACCTTAGGAATAGCTACCTCTATAACAACCTTAGGACTAGCTACCTCTATAACAACCTTAGGAATAGCTACCTCTATAACAACCTTAGGAATAGCTACCTCTATAACAACCTTAGGAATAGCTACCTCTATAACAACCTTAGGACTAGCTACCTCTATAACAACCTTAGGACTAGCTACCTCTATAACAACCTTAGGACTAGCTACCTCTATAACAACCTTAGGACTAGCTACCTCTATAACAACCTTAGGAATAGCTACCTCCATAACAACCTTAGGAATAGCTACCTCTATAACAACCTTAGGAATAGCTACCTCCATAACAACCTTAGGAATAGCTACCTCTATAACAACCTTAGGAATAGCTACCTCTATAACAACCTTAGGACTAGCTACCTCCATAACAACCTTAGGACTAGCTACCTCTATAACAACCTTAGGACTAGCTACCTCTATAACAACCTTAGGACTAGCTACCTCTATAACAACCTTAGGACTAGCTACCTCTATAACAACCTTAGGACTAGCTACCTCCATAACAGCCTGAGGCTTTGCTAACTCCGTAACAACACACTAAGTGGGCTCTCATATATTTAGGCATTTCCTGCCCTCATTTGAGATCATTTCCACACAGCCACATAGGGCTACACGATATGGGCAAACAATCTAGTCTTTATTTTTAACCAAATGTTGCAATTGCAATTTCACTTGTGATTTAGAGCAAAACATTTGGGTGAACTGTTGGAATCCTGGAAATATAATGATTATTCTAATTGTATAGTTAGAATATAATAGGGGGCTCTTTGAATACAGTCTAGTTTGACAACGAACGAATGAAAATGCCAGGGAAGAGTTGGTGTGACAGGGTAGGAACCAAAAGTGTTGATAAGTGTTTCCTAGGGGACCCAATAATCTTTGGCGACATTAAAATGTCTTCTCTTAGCTACTTCATGTAGCTAACATATTCTTGCTTTGCGTATTACTCTTTGATTTAGAAGATACTGTTGCACAAACGAGGTGCTGATTTAAGTCTAAACCAGGCTATCGCTAATTACGTTTGCTCTGACTCAGTACGTTTATTAGCTAGTTAGCAATTAGCGCCTAACAAAATTTAGTAACAGCTTGCTATAAAAAGACAAACTAGCTATTTGCAGATGCAAGAAACACAAAATAATAGTGTAATTATAGAAAGCTAATGGATTTATAATAAGAAGCTAAGTGCAAACAGCATTGTTGTCATGAACCTTGTTGCATGTGCTGCATTGACCATACAGACTGAATGCAAGTGTCTCTTTTGAGGAACAACAAATTAGTTCCTTGCGTGACAGGGGGCGGGGCTAGGTCTGTGGAAAGCGGCATGGGGAGACTTAGAGTGACTTAAACTATACAAATGGACGTTACACATGGCGTATTACATTTCACAAACCAAACTTTCAAATACAGTTATAGAAGGTCAAGTAAAAACCCAAACCAGTCCGTGCATCAATACCGGTATATCGTAAAATAGGGTATACCGCCAAGCCATACCTCACTGCACTGGCATCCTGATGTGACTGGCTATGTTAATGTCTCCCTTCAGATCATTGCCAATCAAATGCTTGATGTTTGAGTTGAGGCCATTATTTGGTTAAGCTCTCCCATAACTGTAATTTGTGAGGCTTCATTTTGGCGCTGTTGATCCAGTCTAAGTGGTAGTTTCTTCCTGTCTGCAGATGGTGCTGTACTTTGTGATGGATGTGTTCAGGGACCTGCCAGGCCTCCCAGGGCTGTTTGTAGCCTGCCTGTTCAGCGGAGCTCTCAGGTACTTTACTTAACTGCCTCTGGCTCTCATGTTCGGTCTGTACTAGTGAGACCTGTTTCTATGCTACATTAATGTCATAGTGTTGTGGTACACCACTTGAGGTTGCATTATGATACCGTTATGAATGCACTACACCATGCAATTTAGCCCCAGGACATTACTCTCAGCTTCCCTCCCTCTTGCGTTGCAGTACCATCTCATCAGCGTTTAACTCCCTAGCGACGGTAACCATGGAGGACCTGATCAAGCCTTACTGCCCGGCCATGACAGAGGCCAAAGCCACGCTGCTCTCAAAGGGCCTGGGTGAGCTGCTGTTCCCTGAGTGGCCACACAGTGGCAGTGTTTCTAAACAGTGGCAGCAGTCTTCATGATTGATTGAAAGTAATGATGATTTTATAGAGATTTTCGTTAAGTAACGTTGCTGGAGTGTAGAGCCCACAAACCAATTTTGACTTCACCGTCCAAATACTGTGGAGTGTATTTATTTTTTTGTAACTTGTGGACCACATTGAATGAGTACTGTACTGCTATGGTCCTGACCTGTGTTTCTCTTCCCTTCTGTTTTCCCAGCGTTGGCCTACGGTCTGGTATGTCTGACCATGGCCTACGTCGCATCTCTCATGGGCTCAGTGCTGCAGGTGAGGGACTCACACATTTCCCCTGCTGACTTTTGCTTTAGTTAATGGGTACTGAATTACATTTAGCAACTTGCACTCATACGCCCCCCCCCCCCCCCTTACACCTACTACTATCATTCAGTGGCTTCATAGGAGTTATTCAAGAATTATAAACCTCTTTTTCATTCACTCCCTCACTCTCCTCCAGGCAGCATTCAGTATCTTTGGGATGGTGGGTGGTCCTCTCCTCGGCCTCTTCTGTCTGGGAATGTTCTTCCCCTGGGCAAACTCCACTGTAAGTTAAAATGCTGCCTTGTTAACAAGGGGGTCAAGTTGGCTAGCATTGAGGGATATTCAATTAGAGGACACCATTTGTTTTATTTTTTTACTGCACAATAAAATATATAAACTTTTTCATCATATCTGTGGTGAATTGTCTGATTTGATCGAGCTGTTCCCGTCTCTCTCTGTCCACAGGGTGCGATTGTAGGGTTGGTGGCAGGCCTGGCTATGGCATTCTGGATTGGCATTGGTAATTTTGTGTCTCGTATGGCCGTGCCCACCCCTCTGCTCCCCATCATCAACGCCACCACTATGCCCCTCCGCGGCAACATGACTACCGCTGTCATGACAACCCTGATTACTTCAATCACCGCTAAACCAAAGTACATTCTTTTTTTTCCTTCTCGTTAAAATGATGGCATTTGAACCATTACAGCACTATCAAACATGAAGCGCTTGAGTTGTATCCCATTCTATCCCACCAAATATTGTACATGTTTTAAGGATGACTGCATAAGAATGATGATATGAATCTGACCAAGTATCTGTGTTTTCCTCTCTCCAGGCCTACAGGTGTGCAGGCCCTGTACAATCTGTCCTATTTGTGGTACAGTGCTCATAACTCTACCACTGTGGTGATAGTGGGACTGATAGTCAGCCTGTTGACCGGTCCTATGAAGGAGAAAGACCTGACCCCAGGGACTGTGTACCCTGTCCTGGGCAACCTGCTCTTCTTCCTGCCTGAACGTTACAGGGAGAAGCTCTGCTGTGTCACTCCACTGTCACACAAGGTAGCCCTCAGATCTATCGAGTGAATTCTTCTGAAAGTTTTTGTTAGCCACACTCTGTTTCTAATATAATTGTAACAATGTTTACTTTGATTACTTAATTACCATGTTTTTCGTATGTGTGTGGGAATGTTGTGCAGCCCAAAGCTATCAACACGCAGCCGTACCAGATGGCTCAGGAGAGCAACGGCGTTGCCCAACACAAAGAGGAGGAGAAAATAGAGAAGGATAAGAAGGACGAGGAGAGGGCCACCCCTCAGCCTTCCTACCGACTGGCTCACACAGTGCAGGAGACAGCCTTGTAACAGACCCCCCCCACCCCCCCTACATACATGACCCACCACTTCCACAACCCCCCTCCCCCTCAGCTCTCTCAACCCTTGGGGAGAGGACCCACGTGGGGCCAGAGAGGCAGCGGAGATCCAGTGTGCCTGGACATGACTTCCATCAAGAACCACAGGGTCAATGTGGAGAAACAGGGAGATTCACCCCTGACCCTTCCTCCCTGGAAAAACTGATACACCACAAATATATGGTGGTTTTTAAGAGTGCCAGAGTCCTCTGCTATAATGAAGAATAGTGCACTTACAACTGGACCCCCCCCAGCCACAAATCGTGTGTATCTTGAAATCATTGATACGTCATTAAGGATGGCACTGGTCACAGTTTCCCTAAACTGAAGTAACTGGAAATCACTACTTATGAGCCTGGAGTTTTGAGAAGAGCCAAAATGTCTGAATTGAGGTGGATTCCTGGATGGAGAAATGCTAGCGCAACACAAGTGGCAATCATGCACCGTGCTGAGGAGAAGTCTCATTGTTGTCCAGTTAGTAGATCTAAGAGCCTGGACTGAACAAAGGGCTGTGATTTGTCATTCTGTTATTTTCTTAAATGTATGATTGAAAGATTGTGGACATACACATGCACTAAGTTGTTCAAATGACTGTGAAAATGGACCCAAGTCTTTTGTTTCGGGTAGAGAGCAGGTAGCCTAGTGATTAAGAGCATTAGGCCAGTAACCGAAAGGTCCCTGGTTTTTATCCCCGAGCCAACTAAGTAAAAAATCGTTCTATGTGTCCTTGAGTTAGGCACTTAACCCTAATTGCTCTTGTAAGTCGCTTGGGATAAGAGTCAGCTAAATGACTAAAATGTCAAATTAGCGGGCGGAGAAGAGGTGCTTCAGATTTAACTGTCATTACATATTATTTTTATAGAAAAGATTAAGCCGGTACATCAGATGAACTATAAGAATTTTTAAAACCGTGTGGCTGTGGTCCGAGTTCTCTTGAATGCTCTTCCCAACACCTAAAGGTTTGAAGCTGCTCATGTGCGTGATTCTCTACTTTACGCACAGTCTGTATTACTCCTTCGGCTGCCCACGGTGCCCAGAGAACAGGCTACTCTAGTGAAATGGTGCTTGTTTAATAAAGTTCGATCAAAGCTGAATCCATGTCTGCAAGACCACATAATGATAGTATTCTACATAACAGAGCCACATATAATGGCATAGTGGAACATTATGCTGTTGTAAGACAAACAACCTCATTTTAGGACAATTGTGCGACGGGTCGCATGTTTCGCTCAAGTGGCCGAAGCTCAACAACATGCGCCACCAGGCAAAATATGTGCTTGATTGAAACCAAACGCAAGCACGCTACAGCTTGTTAGCACCATCTACTAAATAATTAGCTCACTACATCGTTCAAAACAACACTGTAGAGATGTAAATGCATACCCCTATTAAACTGAGATCAAATGGTTAGCATGCAGATGCTGCATTTACGTTTTACCAATAAAACGTCCAACAATTACCATTTTAATGATTGACTGTGAGAACTGTGAAGGGAGGTTGACCACAATGTGTGCGTAAGGTTGATTGTGATCTTACAGACATTGATTCCACTTTGATCCAACTTTATTAAACCAGCACCGTTCGCCAGTGTAGCCTGTTCTCTGGGCAGCTGAACGAGTAGAGCATAGACTGTGTAAAGTACAGAATCCCACACATGCCCAGAATCTTCAAACCTTTCGCTATCGGAAAGAGGGTTCCAGAGAACTTGGCCTTTAAAAGATGATAATAATAACCCTTTATGTCCCTGTAGACGGTTCCCAAAGCTCCTTATGTCTGTTTGCTTTACATGGCCTTATTTGGCTTGCTATAGTAACTTAATAAAGAGGTAGATAACCTTAAACACTCTTAACATGCCATACAGTTATATATTGTAGATGAAGCTCAAGACATCACCTCATTTGCCATTAACTGGGATCACATTTTCAGGTCATTGAGTCTGCACTACTACTTCATCGAGAACCAGATAACCTGCTGGTTAGCTAGTGACATTAATGCATGTAGAATACCTTATCCTCGCAGTCCATTCACACTGTAGATCCCATAGTTACTTCAGGTGCCTCATTTTAGTAGGCAGTGTGTGAATGTAGTTTAATTTTGATTACTGATCAGTGTGTAATTAGGATTGTGATACAGTATACTTATACTGCATAGTACATGTATAATGATTCTCCATATGTGTCTTCGATGTTTGTTAGCTTTACATGTATGACCTGTCTCGCCCACCCCACTGCTCTAACAGAGCATATTTACAGTGAAGGGAACAGCTCTGGTTCAAACTGGAAAACTGCAGCCATTTTGATGGCTCAACAGAGTTCAGTACTCAGAAATCTTAGGGTAGACTAATATATGTGATGTTCTTTGGTTGTATCTTTGAAGGACTTGGTTTCCTTTTGGCACTTCCCTGTTTCTTGATGTTCAATGTACCAGGGGAAAAATTCCAATAATTTTAAAATGAAAGAAGTACAATGTTTTATGGTGTGTTTTTGTAAGTGGCCACTTTATCGAATGATGTAAATGTTTTTCCAGAACAGTATCGGCGGTTGATTTAACATTGTTATTATGAAGACATTTTTTTGTATTTTATTCTGGTCATTCGATGAGTATGAAAGCAGATGTTGAATTTTAATTATCATTTGTCAAATGTTTCATATTCATGTTTCAAGGTCCTATTTGCAATCTGAAGAATTCTCATGTCATTCTCTGTTCAAAATCTTCATTTTGTACTCCTCCCATCTACTGGAATACCTAACCACACTACAGAATTCAAGTCAGGGTCATGTGGTAGTACTCTGTTGAGATTATCTGGTATGTGGTGAGCTTGTGGTTCCATATGGCCTGTTTGTCCTTCAAACAGGGACTCTACTTGTGCGTTTGTCTCTCTGGTTGTTTCTGTAGTTGGGGACTCGAGTGACATGCCTGTCCATCTGTCTTACTGTGGTTTGGGTTGGGAAAACTTTTGATTGACTACATAGTGACTCATTCAGCCCATACCAATCTGCTTTACTTGTTTCCAAAGAGTTTTTACATAAAATTCTGTAGAGCCATTTTCTACCTGCCTTTTTACCCCGTCTACCTTTCATGGGGAATAAAGAGACTCTGGCTATGGATGGGCAGATATATTTGTATTTATTTATTGTGGGGCTAATGTTGTGACACTACTGACTGAATGCCATGCTATTAGGCTTCTGAAACCATTGTTATCAATGACAAACAGGCAAATTTTGCATTCGATCCTATGGCTACAGTCCGATACGAGCAAGGAATGTTGTTCATTCATCCCCACTGAAAAAAGACCTCTTCTCGTTCAAAGCATATAGAAAATGTCATCGCTTTGTTTTGATAGTTTATTACCAAAAGAGAGAATATATATATATATTTATATATATATTTATTTATTTCCATTGAATTCATTACTATTTGTTGCAAATGGAACTATGTTGTGGAACTTTTGAGTGGCGGCAGGTAGCCTGGCGGGTTGGAGCGTTGGGCCAGTACACCGAAATTTAGCTGGATCGAATCTCCGAGCTGACAAGGTAAAAATATTTCGCTCTGCCCCTAAAAGCAAGGCAGTTAACCCACTGTTCCTTGGGTGCCGATGACTCTGATTTAGAGGGGTTGGGTTAAATGCGGAAGACACATTTCAGTCGAATACATGGTACAACTGACGAGGTATCCCCCTTTCTATGTGCAAGTACCATTTAAAATGTTTTGTGAATGGAGGGCAGAAGTGGTCAAGTAGCTATTGTTATACTATTTCTGTGTTTGCACAACAAAGCAACTTCAAACTAGCGTTTTCTGTATGTTTGTACGTAATGAAGTTCGGGCTATCCTTCTTGTTGGAACATTCACAAACATTTCTATCGTTCTTAAAGGTTTTTTTTGTCCTTTTTTAATTGACATCCTGTGACTGACAGTCTATTTGATAGTCTGTGATAAGATATGACTGAATGGATTCCTTCATCATACCAGAAATGACTTGGAAGTGTTTGTGTAACGCTAAACTTTAAATTAAGTGAAGACCACACCTTTCCAGGACATGTTTTGGATGAATTTACAGTCTGCAGTGCTGATATACGGTTATTCAAGATGTCAATTTTACCCATTGTGAGTTTAGGACTGTGTTTTAGTAATGCTGACATCTACTCAGAGCACAATCGAGACCTATTCTGTGATCTTGTTTTGAAGTTGACAGGACCAACTATCTAGAAAAGATGAGTTGTAAAGTGACACGTGAATATGAAGGGCAAAACGGTTGTATTGAGTTTGCTTGCACCAGCTAAATCATAGATTGGACTAAGACAATTTACAGTCTGAACCGTAAAGTAGAAGATCTGTAAACCATTGCGTCCTAAAAATGATCAATCCTGAATAGCTTCTATCCATACCAATTTACTATGAGATGTGTTTAGTTTAGAGTACGTTTAAAATGCACTTGGCCTTGAGAGAGAAGCACAGCACTTGGTCATTTCAAAAGATAATAAATATTCTGACTCAATATTTATTATTAATATTTGTTCTCCAATTTTGTATGAATTCTTCCTAGTGTGCATTCCCAAAAACCATAAGCAGTGGCGTTTGGTCAACTCACTGCTTTGGCTGTGCCTTCATATGATCTCTGTATCATGATTATTTTTTCATATTGTTGGATGTCATGGAAGTTGATTAGCTCGTACTAGGAGCACACTACAAAGGGGCAGCTGTGATAGGGTGGAGTTGAACTCTCATTTACTAAGCAGAATGAGATCTGTGTCCTGTTCATTATGTCAATGGGAGCCAAGGTTTTGAAAAATAACTGAATCGAGCTTCCCTTTTGGAAAAGCTCAAGTGGTACCTTTTCAGTTTGCAAACATTTTCTGTTTTGGACATTACTGAACACTCCCTAGGTCTGTGAGCGAAGTCTTCAGTAGTGGCTGTATCTGTGTCTGACCACCCTGGTGGACATGATTTCTCAAGGTTAAATGTTTGTAAGTGAATGAATTTTGGTAACGTAATTGTTGTTGCTCTGTTTGTTTTTTGTTTTTTAAATAAAACGTTGGATTGGACATGTGCTTTGTCAGATGTTTTGTTCCTGTCCTCTGGTAAGTATGCATATGGACAGTGGATACGTCTACTAAACCCATTATTGAGGAAACCTCTTGTAGGTCAATTTGATAAAACAAACTTTTGAGGGCTCGATCAGCCTTCATTTTGAGGGTGAGGGAGTGAGAGCCTTCCACTGTGTCATTCCTTTCCTATCCCAAGGGAGGGCTGTTATCACTGCAGTATCCTTTAGCCTTCATTTTCCCTACTACTCCTAGCTCTTCTCTCTGGTGGGTCATTGTGACTGTGTCACCGGGTCACATGCCACTCCTGTGGTGTCTTTCTCCGCATGATGTTGGAACACTTTCCATCCCAGCTTTGTGCCAACGACTGCAAACCTTCTGTTGCCACAACAACCTCTGCTGCTGCCACACCAAGCCCCTCATTCAGCCCAACTACAGCTCTTCCTTCTGGTTATATACTAATTCAAGTGGTAGACTCACAGAAGGAACGCTAACTTTTGCCAAGTATGGTTGTCTTTCAGACGAACCTCGACAGACTTTGGGTTTTACTCATTAGGAACCTGTCTTGGCCATCTCTCTGGACCGAGCCATCAACCAGTCTGGTACATTAAATACTATTTTTCTTATTGACAAAGTTGTTGAGTTGTGCCTTCCTCCCTACTTTTCTTCCCTTCCTCCTTGTCCTCCCTCTCCTCTATTCCTCTGGTGATTCCAGCTAGGCCAGGCCAACGAGGGGAGGCTGGACAGAAAGCTTAATAAATTCACTCAGCAATCAGTGTGTACTGGATATAATGAGCTGGAGATACAGAAACTATGTTGATTATCTCCTAACATGAAGGGAGATCAGGGTTATATGGGTTTATTGGCACAAACATCCACATTCAGACACACCTAAAGATCTATTTCCAGTTCAAGCCAAAAGGCCCTTTAAATCAAGTTTGTTTAGTTGATGACCCTCACTTTGAGGTCACTTGGTACAGAAATAATGCCATTGGATAATCCATGTCCTGGCATACAGTATGGGCTTTCCATTAACATGAGAATGTGATTGTTTAAATATATGCGCATGCATTATATTGACAGGTGCAACAGAGCCTCTATTGGCCGATATGCTTTATCCTCTGATCTAGACTAGAAAGTAAACTCAGTGGGAATGCTGGAACGTTGTGCACCACTGTCTCTCACATTGTTTCGCCAACATTTCTGCCCTCTACTTTCCCTTTGTAAACCCTGCCGCAGTAGCACATCTCTGGCATGTCCAAATTAGCCATTAATATGAGAGGGGGGTTTATCAGACCCCCCCCCCGACAGATTTATAGAGCTAGCCTTGAACGCTGTACCGTTTCTCGTGGACCTGAGCCCATGTTGCTCAAGGGGTTCTGTGGTCTCGTCCATGTTACAGCCAACAAATTCTGTCTCTGTCTGCCTGAGCACAAATACTTTAAGCAGCTTAGCAATACAGTCTGTTAAAGTGTGTTTCTTGGTTAATATCAGAATATAAAATGTGTCTACCAACGTCACATGACTTATGTCATGGTAATGTATATTTTCTGGAAGATAACTTTTGCTAGGAGACAAATGATACGCACACACATCAAAATACTGTAATATGAAGTAAAGTCTTTAACATCACTCAACAGTGCAAGTATGTCAGACAGCACATACAAAGCCAAAACGTGTCATTTACATCAACTTAGCAAAGTTTGCTGTGTGAATAAATGTTTACTTGCAAGCGGGCATTATTACACAGATATGGACGAGTACTCAGGGCTCCACAGCTGAACACATGGTTGCCAAGTGTTCTCACAACAATCCTCCCCTTCTGTTAATCTGTCCATCCTTTCACTCCCACCCCGAACACAACTACAACACTAAAAATAAAACAAATCCAGGAGACAGAGATAAAGATCAATTTTAATTCATCCTAAAGCTAAAAACACAATAAGTCACTGAAATGGTCAACATTGCTTTGAGACCCTCAAAACAACATTGCACTCTTTGATCATAACAAATTATTTTACACACTTTTAGTGATTTATGTTTTATGCCGTGTAATAAATAAGTGGTACAATGTGCTAAGCAAAGCGATCCTTTGGTTTTGTATTTTATATCTTAATCATTGTATCTAATCCCCTGGACATTGTAGGAGTTTCTGTGTTCAGCATGTACATTACTTGTACATTGCAATTCACTGCAGTTTCATAAGCAGTTGGATATAAGTTAAGTTGGATATATTGTTATTTCATCGCTCCTAGTACTAAATGGATCTGTCCATGTTGACCTCTGGGTTAGGGGTCAGTGGATGCGTCACCTTCTCTCCTGACACTGGCGTCTGATTGGCTGACAGCAGTCCTCCCACACTCCCACAGTACAGCAAGGAGCGCATCGGCCACTTCTGTCAGGACAGGAGAATGTTCAACTGTAGTTAGTCTGTATGCTTATAATAAATCCTAACAAATGATTGATTATAGTCATAGAAATAATCTTAAGTATTGATCCCTACTATATTTCTAATATTACACGACAATTTACGTCTGATATTAATTGAACTTCTGGACATGAATTTATGACACGAAACACAAAGAGATAATGAGGAACAGATCAGGGTTATAAGCTATGATGACCAAGAAATGAAAACAATAAGCACCCAGCTAGTTTGATGTCACCAACCTTGACTGGGTGGAGGTAGCCCCCTGCCCTGGGGGGTAGTGGGAGTTCAGACAGAGACCCTCCCTGATCCAGAGTCTCAGTAAGGTGCGCGATGTAGTCGGTGGCCAGGACCAGGACGTCCAGCTTGGAGAGCTTGGTGTCACGGGGGACGGAGGGTAGGGCTGCCTGCAGGCTGTGGAAGGCCTGGCGGAGGTTACGCACACGGCTCCTCTCCCTGGCCGCGTTCTCTGGGGAGTGATGGGACTTCATGGCCCTGCTAGGCTGCACCCCATTAACACACCCAGAACTCACCTGCACCACGCAGGAGGGGAAGTGACACGTATACGATAACATGGTAAATAAGCCGTCACTTATATGGAGATAGCAAATGAGAAAATAATGTTAGAACAATGAATTTCAAATGACCGATTTAAGTTGGTAAACAACACCAGAGTGCACAATAACATCTGTTTCCATACCACAAGATCTGACGTGTGAAGTTGATTTAGCAAATATTTAACATGAAGGGTCTAAATATTGTGTAAATATTTACCATGAATGAGTTTTAGTTATTCAGAAATAATAATTGTAGAGCTAATTAACATATAAATAGAAGCAAGTATAGCTGAGATGACCTGTCTACTTTTCAATTACTTTTTCAATTACTATATCCCTGAAGTGCCCACTGCTCATCTTTATTCCCTCCAGATTATGTAGAGGTTTTACTTACCCACTTCTTAGGATCCCTACGTGTGGATTGTTTGTGTCCAGGCTGCGGTGTTCTCAGACTTAACTGGTTCTGTGAATACATCTTGGTCTGCTCTGCTGGAATGGACTTAGGATCCTCCAGCTGCTTTTCAGCCATGAATTCTTCAGGACTCCCAGCCACTCTAACGAAGACCAACCAGCCCCAAACAGATATCCAGCCACTCTAACGAAGACCAACCAGCCCCAAACAGATATCCAGCCACTCTAACGAAGACCAACCAGCCCCAAACAGATATCCAGCCACTCTAACGAAGACCAACCAGCCCCAAACAGATATCCAGCCACCCTAACGAAGACCAACCAGCCCCAAACAGATATCCAGCCACTCTAACGAAGACCAACCAGCCCCAAACAGATATCCAGCCACTCTAACGAAGACCAACCAGCCCCAAACAGATATCCAGCCACTCTAACCCAACCAGCCCCAAACAGATATCCAGCCACTCTAACGACCAACCAGCCCCAAACAGATATCCAGCCACTCTAACAAGACCAACCAGCCCCAAACAGATATCCAGCCACCCTAACGAAGACCAACCAGCCCCAAACAGATACCCAGCCACTCTAACGAAGACCAACCAGCCCCAAACAGATATCCAGCCACCCTAACGAAGACCAACAGAGACCCAGAGCTCGACTGCTCTTAACCACAGCTACCCAGACCCTCTAACAATCCTCCGGCTTCTCCAACCATCCCTCTTTCTCAGTGTCTCTTTCCCTCCCTTTGACTTAACTGGTGAGGTAATGCGGGGATCTTCAAGCAGCCCCCCCCGCCTCCCCGGGTGTGCTCTGCCAAGGGAAGCAGCCTCAGAGAGGTGGTGGGGCGTCCCAGGGCAGGATTCAGAGCTTGGGAAACACCAGGACCTGGCAGCAGCTAGAGGTACCTCTGGCCCCACCATGATGGACAACTAGGAGGATGGTACTGCACCTGGTACCATCATCATGTTCTTTTTGTCATAAAACCTGGAATGTCCCATATATTGTAGGTGTGCCCAAGACATTAGCAGAAAAACAGTACACTAATTTAATTGAAATGTTTATTAATATGTATAGATCAGGATATTAGTGTCTGAAATACAAAGTGCTATTCATGTAATGCTATAACATTGTAAATAACATTGAGTAAATAAGAACAGAACCTGTGTTCAAAGTAAAATACATATCACCTGATATTTTATGCATCATTTGATAACCACTCGGGCATAGACTATGCCAGTAATCTGAACGAAGAACTGCCTGTGCTCTCCTCTTCAAAATTCAAGAACAACCTAAACAAAATGATCTTCTATTCACTCATCCATTGATCCATTCATAATTCCCTAACTAGAGAGTATGTTTTCTACACCACCTCATTTGCAGTAGGCATTGAGAGGCTTTACCAGGGTTGGGGTCAATTATATTTCAATTCAGGAAGTACACTGAAATTCAATATCGAATTCCAATTCTCTTCAATGATTTTCAATGAGTAAAATATGGAACTTGATTTACTTTCTGAATTGACTGGAATTGAAATGGAATTGACCACAACCCTGAGCTTTACTGTATTATAATAGCCTGGTCACAGACCAGACTGCACTGTTTGTGGTTGTCATGCCAAAACAGCACAAACTTATCTGGGACCTGGCTAGTATTATATGCTCATGGGTGTAAAACAGCCAGCTATGGCAGAGGTCTCTCTCTCTATGGGTTTATCTGGCACATTTCAGTGCTATCATAACACCAGTGCTAGCTGATCTAGCAACTGGTGCTGTTTGGTAAACAAGGAAGGCAGATGTGCGGACTAGAGGATCACTTCTTCCTCTTCTCCTGCATCTTGGTGAAGTTCTGGATGTCCTGGGCCATGAGTTCTGGCTCCTCCATGGCGGCAAAGTGTCCTCCTCGGGCCATGGGCGTGAAGGTCTTCAGCTCGCGGTACTTCTGCTGTACCCACAGCTTGGGGGTGTGCATCAGCTCGTTGGGGAAGCAGGCAAAACCGGTGGGCACGTGCACCGGCATCCTGGGTAGAGAGGAAGCGAAGAAGTATATTAGTTTACTGAAACATAACATTGGTTTGAGTCCTTTCTACATTAACATCATGACTTATCAGGACAAAGTTTGTTATGTTCTGAATGTGGAGTGCCTCATGCTAGCTAGACTTTTACATCACATACATACAGTAGATATTACAGCACATGCAGTAGATGTTACATTCCATAGCAACAGTCCTCTCACTTTGAGTGTGGCTGGTCAAGACCCTTGCTGAAGTTCTCCTTGTAGAAGCGCATGGAGGAGATGATGCAGCCAGACGTCCAGTAGATCATCACGTTGGTCAGCAGGTCATCCAGACTGAACTTCCTGCAAGGCAAGAGAGGTGCTAAAAAACAGAAGCCATAAACATGGCTATGGTAATTTGACAAAGAAGCCTTTGAATACTAATTAACTATGCTATTTTACACCAAAGGCTGTGGTTCAGGTCTAAGACGTTCTACCTCGTAAGTCCTCCGTCATCCAGGTTCCTGAAGTCATGGTCAGTCCAGGTGGAAAACTTCTCCAAGATATAAGCAGCAAGACCTACTGGAGAATCATTCAACCCTCGACCTACAGGGAGAGAGCAGACACATATAGAACCAGATAAATGTTCCAACATAGTTACTTATTCCTGGTCTTGGTCTATACAGAAGCAGCAATTAAAGCTGTGTGTAGCCCAGAACGCTTCCCCTTCAAAACTGGTTCCCTCTCTTACCCAGTGGTGTAAAGTACTTAAGTAAAAATACTAGAAAGTACTACCTAAGTCGTTTTTGGGGTACCTGTACTTTACTATTTATATTTTTGACAACTTTTACTTTTACTCCTCTACATGCCCAAAGAAAATAATGTACTTTTTACTCCATACATTTTCCCTGACACCCAAAAGAACCCTTTACATTTTGAATGCTTAGCAGGGCAGGAAAATGGTCTAATTCACACACTTAAAGAGAAAATTCCTGGTCATCCCTACTGCATCTGATCTGAAGGACTCACTAAACACAAATGCTTTGTTGCAGTGTGCCCCTGGCTATCAGTACATTTAAAAAACAAAGAAATCGTGCCATTTGGTTTGCTTAATATAAGGAATTTGAAATTATTTATACTTTTATTTTTGATACTGAAGTACATTTTAGCAATTACATTTACGTTTGATTCTTAAGTATTTTTAAAACTAAATACTTTTTGACATTTACTCAAGTAGGATTTTACTGGGTGACTTTCATTTTTACTTCAGTCATTTTCTATTAAGGTATCTTGACTTTTACTCAAGTATGAAAATGGGGTACTTTTTCCACCACTGCTCTTACCCACAGTGTCAGGCTTGGTGGCCTGGATGTGCATATATCCTGACTCCTTAACAGACTCCACCACTAGGTTCTGCACAACGGGGTAGATGCGCTGAATGTCGTGCTCATTGAAGCCAAACATCTTGGGGAAACGGCGGCCCAGCATTATAGACAGAACCATGGGCAGGCCCGGCTTGGAGGGGGGAGCAAAGTTGAGATGCAAGCCTTTGATTATTCTGGGGTGACAAAACCAGAGAGCCGAGATGTAGTACAACACAGAATCTGCGAGGCTTTCTGACTTCATATCATTCACAGATGACAACATCTGAATTAATAACAGTAGCTAATACAGTGCCTTCAGAAAGTATTCACGCCCCATGACTTTTTCCACATTTTTATAGTTTACAAAGTGGGATAAAAATGGATTTAATTGTCATTTTTGTTCAACAATCTAAAAATTGTGGTCAAAGTGGTAGAAAAATTCTAACATTTATTTCAAACATTTAGGAATATTGTATTCTGTACCGGCTTCCTTCTTTTCACTCTGTCATTTAGGTTAGTATTGTGGAGTAACTACAATTCTACTGATCCATCCTCAGTTCTCAAATCACAACCATTAATCTCTGTAACGGTTTTAAAATCACCGTTGTCCTCGTTGAAATCCCTGAGCAGTTTTCTTCCTCCCCGGCAATTGAGCTTGGAAGGGATCCTATATCTTTGTAGTGATCCAAACCCTAATTAATAACTTCACCATGCTCAAAGAGATATGCCGTGTCTATTTTCACCCATCTACCAATAGGTGCCCTTCTTTGCGAGTCATTGAAAAACCTCCCTGATTTTGTGCTTGAAATTCACTACTTAATTGAGGGAAGTTACAGATAATTATATGTGTGTGGTACAGAGATGGGTTCGTCATTAAAAATCACGTTAACCACTATTATTGAACAGTGAATGAGTTCTTACTTAAACTTAATATGTTATTTGCTAAGCACATTTTTACTCCTGAAATGATTTGTCATAACAAAGACGTTGAATACTTATCGACATGACATTTCAGCTTTAAATTTTTTTACAAACACAATTCCACTTTGACATTATGGGGTATTGTGTGCAGACACAATCTCAATTTAATCCATTTTAAATTCAGGCTGTAACACAATGACATGTGGAAAAAGTGAAATGGTGAGAAAACTTCTCTGAAGGCACTGTAACTCATAAAACACGCCCACGCATTCTAAATACCCTAAATGAGGGATCAAACATAATATTGGCTATGTCTCCCATGGCCTAGGCTAAGATCTGGCCATATTTCTGTGTGTTTGTCTGTCTTACTTGGGCTCCAGCTGGGCCATGTTGGTGGTGACGATCCATCCCCAGTCTCCTCCATGAGCATAGAACTGTTGGAAACCTAGTCTCTTCATCAGCTTGTGGAACACACGAGCCGCACAAACCGAGTCAAAACCTGAAACATAAAAAGAATCATTCATTAGGGAAAACTTATACTAAGTCACCTGATATAAAGTTTATCTTGCAGACACTCTTTTTTTAGATTCAAAGGGCTAGGCATTTGTGACCCTTGACCCCAGCCAGGCTTCTAACCGATTACCTTTCTTATGTGGAGCCTCAGAGAAGCAGTACCCAGGGATGGAGGGACAGACCACCTCAAACACGATGTCGTCTGGGTTGGAGGGTTGAGTCAGGAGGGGTATCATCCTGTAGAACTCATAGAAAGAGCCTGGCCAGCCGTGCACCATGAGCAGAGGCACAGCAGTCACGCCCTCAGGGAGGTTCTTGGGCCGCACATGGACGTAGTGCACGTCAATGCCTGATACATGGGTCAGAGGATGCTTGAATGAACCATGAACCAAGTCCTTTCCTGGACTCAAATTATTATTATTTTTTATGCAAGGTTTGACGTTGACTTAAAGTTACGTAATATTTATTGGCAGCCAATAGATCTGCTTGCTCAGTTTCGTCTTGTTCTAAATGACAACTGATTGGCACATCATTGATCAATCTCTACCCACCATCTCACCTTCGATGTTGGTTTTGTAATGTGGGTATTTGTTCAGTTGATCCACCTGTCTCCTCCAGTCAAAATCATGTCTCCAGTAGGAGACCACATTCTGCAGATACTGGGAGTTGAAGCCGTAGGTGAACTGGCTATCCTCTAGAGAAGGGAAGGATCGGGTCTGGTCTATTCTCCTGTACAGGTCCTGGGGGGAGCAATATGAGGTTCAACTAATCAACAACTAAACACTGTTGCATAAGCCTTAAATCTCTAAGAGCAAGTTCGGCTCTCCTCTAGGCCCATAATCCCTCTACGCAATCTCACCTCCAACTCCTCCTTATCCGTCCGGACTATGTACGGGCGAATGCTGACATCTTCTTCCCTGTCTGGGGGAGTCCCCTCCCCCCACCAGCCATCCTCACTCTTCAGCTGAGGCCTCTTACTCTTCTGCACCAGAAAGTAGATCACTCCTCCCACCACCAGGGCTAACATAACCTCTGTAAACATGATGCTTTCAAGATGAACAGGAAAAACAAATCAGGGATAGCAGACATGTTACAATCGATGCCCTTTATAATGGCATTCATGATCCTATACAGTACCAGTCAAAAGTTTGGACACACCTACTCATTCCAGGGTTTTTCTTTATTTTTACTATTTTCTACATTGTAGAATAATAGTGAAGACATCAAAACTATGAAATAATACATATGGAATCGTGTAGTAATCAAAAAAGTGTTAAACAAACAAATAGATTCTTCAAAGTAGCCACCCGTGACAGCTTTGCACACTCTTGGCATTCTCTCAACCAACTTCATGAGGTAGTCACCTGGAATGCATTTCAATTAACAGGTGTGCCTTGATCAAAGTTAATTTGTGGAATTTATTTCCTTCTTAAATACCTTTTTAATGTTTGAGCCAATCAGTTGTGTTGTGACAAGGTAAGGGTGATATACAGAAGATAGCCCTACGTCGTAAAAGACCAAGTCCATATTATGGCAAGAACAGTTCGAGTAAGCATAGAGAAACGACAGTCCATATCATTATCAATCAGAAAAATGTTAAGAACTTTGAACGTTTCTTCAAGTGCAGTCACAAAAACCATCAAGCACTATGATGAAACTGGCTCTCATGAGGTCCGCCACAGGAAAGGAAGACCCAGAGCTACCTCTGCTGCAGGAGATAATTTCATTAGTTTCCAGCCTCAAAAATTGCAGCCCAAATAAATGCTTCACAGAGTTCAAGTAACAGACACATCTCATCATCAACTGTTCAGAGGAGACTGCGTGAATCAGGCCTTCATGGTCGAATTGCTGCAATGAAACCATGACTAAAGGACACCAATAAGCAGAAGAAACATGAGCAATGACCAGTGGAACCAGTGGAAATATGTCCTTTGGTCTGATGACTACAAATTTGAGATTTTTGGTTCCAACCATTGTGTATTTGTGAGACAGAGTTGGTGAACGGATTATCTCCGCATGTGTGGTTCCAACCATGAAGCATGGAGGAGGACCTGTGATGGTGTGGGGGTGCATTGCTGGTGACACTGTCAGTGATTTATTTAGAATTCAAGGCACACTTAACCAGCATGGCTACTACAGCATTCTGCAGTGATGTGCCATCCCATCTGGTTTGCGCTTAGTGGGACTATCATTTGTTTATCAACAGGACACCTCCAGGCTGTGTAAGGGCTATTTGACCAAGGAGGATGATGGAGTGCTGCATCAGATGACCTGGGCTCCACAATCACCCGACCTTAACCCAATTGAGATGGTTTGGGATGAGTTGGACCGAAGAGTGAAGGAAAAGCAGCTAACTAGTGCTCAACATATGTGGGAACTCCTTCAAGACTGTTGGAAAAGCATTTTAGGTGAAGCTGGTTAAGAGAATGCAAAGCTGACATCAAGGCAAAAGGTAGCTATTTGAAGAATCTAAAATCTAAAATAGATTTTGATTCATTAAACTTTTTTTGGTTACTACCTAATTCCATATGTGTTATTTCATAGTTTTGATGTCTTCACTATTATTCTACAATGTAGAAAATAGTAAAACTAAAGAAAAACCCTTGAATGAGTAGGTGTGTCCAAACTTTTGTCTGGTACTGTATGTAAATGCTTAGTAGTGAGTGAATTAATAGTTTTTGTTAGTAGGATACATGTGTTGCATGTGGTTTATAGTAGAAAAAGAATCAGCAATACCCGAAATGTATGGTTACAAGCACTACAGATTTACACAGACACACAAGTCTACTTGACTGTTTTGCAGAAAATGGTTTGCAGAAAATGTGAAAAATAGAACAAAGTAGCACTGTTGTTGCACAGAACTCCTTTCTGAAAGGATTAGGTAAAGAATGGAGTGGACAAGGCCCATAGTCACAATTCATGGTGGCCAAAATGCATGACAAAGCATTTCTCTGGCCGGCCTCTGATACCACAACAACTTTCATCAAGAATTTAGAAACATACCAATCCGATTTCTTTGTGAGTATCTCTTTAATGATATACTTACAACTGACATAATTTTCTGTCAGGTGAAAAACAAGTTATGCATATTTATTCATACAGCAAATCGGAAAATAAATGTTTCCCTTTGGATCTTATGATTACAAAGTATAAAATGAAAGTACTGATGCCTGGAATTTCCCTCCATGAGGACAAAACAAGCTTTTTTTCTGGAACAAGCAGATGGCAACCCGCAAAAACAGGCCTGGTATGACATATTACATCAGTCCTGACAATTCATTTGATGTTTCTATATTTCAGATAACAGTTATATAAACCTACAATGGATAGGCTTCAAAGTTTTAACCTACTAGAAATATAGATGGATGCTGCTTTTCCAAAATTGTTAACAAATCACCCAAAAATGTACCATTATTATATTATGAAAAATATTCTAGTCTTCCAGTTCTATTGATAGACCTGACCGTCATCTCATCACATCAATCCAAAAATTCACAGCTTTCAATTGGATCAACTTGCAACAATATTTTATTATCCTACATTCCATAGGTATGAGGAAATATCGATTAATACATTATCGATAAGAAATATTGAGCAACAATAGTTTTGGAGCTATTATTTTTGATTGTATTACTTGCTAGAGGAGTTCATCTCACCTGCTGCTGGTTCGTTGTTCCACAAAATGCAATGACAATTATGCCCTCTGCCAGTTGTGTCGAAATGGAGACCAGTGATTCATGGGAAATGTAGTTCTTGTCTACAGGATAAAGATATCCTCTAGTGATTTTTGAACTGTTCCTGTTGAAAAGTGATATCCCTAGTATAAATACAGTAAAGTATATCCACTAAAGGGCTTTTTTGTGTGCAAAATAGTGTTTATTTAGACACAACTGCAAACTTTGAGTAGTGCATGCAAGGAGTTGGTTTGATAGAAAGTCTCGATGCCATTGGCGCCTCCCCCTTGCTTGAGGAACAATAGAGGCGCAATAAAGAACACAAGTAAAGTCCCGTCCTCCACCCCGTGCCATTTTTGACTTACCTGGACCACCTATAGAGATGTTTCTTTTGTTAAGAAAATCAGGCATTAAATGAGGTGAAAATGAGACTGGAGTTCTACTTTAAGACGCAAATGTGCAAACATGATGAACAAACGCATAAGAAAATGAACAGATGCTTCTCCAAGCATGGTGCTGAACTGGTCTGAAGAGAAGTTATTTTCAAATCAATGGAGGGTGTCAGAAAATCAGGCATTCTTGATTATTAATAGGGAACATTTGAAAACATTCAGCCACTGTGTGCTTAGTATGGTAGCTTGAACAAAAGCAATATGGGGAGATATTGAAATGGAATCATAAAATGCTTTAAATCAAAATCTTTGAGTTATTGAGAGATGTTGGCTGTTATGAGGGTATATAAACATTTATTGAGTAACGCAATTATTTTTAGAGTTGACTAAATTACATTGGAGGCATGTTTCTTCCACTAAAATAGCATGTGCGAATATCAAAAAGGTCATGCTTCATTCATGTTCACTTAAAACATGTTCATGAACGTTTCCAGATGTGAAAAAAAAACATGCATAAATAGACATGAGTCTCTCCATCTGTTTTTAGTCCATCTTAAAACTGAAAATAAATAAAAGCTCTTTTAAAAGAGGTTCAGCAAATCCCTCTTTAGAGCAGTGAAGGTTATCCTCTCCATTTTCATTTTTGATTTCCCCTCTCATGATCCAATGTCGTCATTCCAGCTCCGTTCTCTTCCGTTTGTGCTATTGACACCACAGTCTAGACTCAAAGAAGAGTTAATACAACTATGTGTAAGGGTGTTCAGTCCATTTCCATGGCACCACTTTCCTTGGACACCATAAGCCTCATCAGTTTGCCATGCAGTTTCTCTATCTTCTTCACGTCCTGGGCCTGGTCCGTCTTGTATTGTAAACACTGCAATGGAATATGAGAAGGAATTGTGGATTAGGTAGAGGAAAACAGAAGAATAGTTGTGGTTGTAAAAAAAAAAAACCTACATGTCAACAAAGTCTTGCAAGCAACAGATTAGTGTAGCTATGTAGGATATGACAATAGTATCTTCTGATTGAGGGAGTTTTATTAAGAGCCTTGATGCTTGCTCTAAACATGTTTAAAAGGAAGACTGACGCCACAAACATGTTGTCAATGAAACATACTGTCAGCTGTAACTGTGTTAAAACCAGTTGACAGTGTACAGTACAGTGTGTATTTTGCATTTGTGAAATTATGTTGATGTGATATGAAAGTAGAGGGATTCATGTTTTTAGAACCGTACCACAATTGAGAATCGATTCAGGTTTAGGTGGGAGTATTTGGACGTTTTGGCTCCAGAGCATGTAAGATCCCTAGACTAGGAGTTACATCTGGCTCACTTAGTCCACTATTGGGCTATGTAGAATACAAACAGATGTGCAAAATCTGAGCAAAGGGAGCAGACTGTCTTCTCTTGAACTTACCACTGCATCATCGGTGACTTTGATGCAAAGGTTACCATCACAGTGTCTGTATTTGAGAACCACCCTGACCTGTATCAAAAGGAGAGAGAAGAAAGCACAAACATAACTGAAAACGCCTAGTCCATTTATTGAAATAGGCAACAGCCATAGCTGCATACATGCATTACACCATGGTTGATTATCTTCATGATGCTCAAAAGTTAACTAGCATTAGTTAGGCAGTCGTTTTCCTTCCAATTCACATTTGCCAGCATATTTAACGTTAACTACTGTTAACAGCTGGCTGCATTGCTTTTAAAAACGGCAAACAAACTAGCTAGCTATCCTGCACCTAGACTCCATCCCTCTAACAGTGATAGTTATTATTGGCTACACATCTATTTGTGCTGTAAAATAACAATTTCTAAATACATTTTGCTCGCTAGCTAACGTTAGCTATCAAGATTTCAAGCTTGCTCTCAACAGAAAAATGTCGTAGATAGCTAGCTACCTTCATTGGATCTGTCAAATATAATTTTTCTGCTGCACGAGCGAACTCTTCCCATGTTTGATAATAAGGCATAATCCGTGTGAATAAGAACTAAAATCTAAGAGAAAAACTGGTTAAATTGGCCTGTGAGATTTACAAGCGAACTTCTTAAAAACCACATCAGCGAACCACCAGACAGAAAAGACCGATGTATACAAAAGTCTGTGATTGGACGAGTGCTGTGCTCACCAATCACAGAGCCCAATACTGTGGAGTTCAATGTACGTCGTAATTTTAGCAAAGATTCTATTTAGCTACGGAGACATAATACTCCTCCAGAGAGAAACCCACAATCTTTGCTATTCAACTACGGCGGATTTCACACAATCAGCCAGTAGGTGGCAGAAAGAAGCAGTTTACGGTATGTTTTTTCAAGAGCGCAAGAGAGAGCTTTCATTAGAAGAAAGTGAACGGAACAGAAATTAATAGAATTAGGTTTCATTCTTCTTGACAAAATTATTATTCTTGACAGAATAAAACACCCAGCATAAGAAATTCGACTCAATATTTCAATATTTATTTCCACTTTTAATTAAATAATGGCCCGTTTGACAACAAACCAAAGAGATTTGACAAACAAGAGCAGTCCATAGACCTATATGATTATTGATTTATTTTTATTTTTTATATACACTGCTCAAAAAAGGTAAAGGGAACACTAAAATAACATCCTAGATCTGAATTAATCAAATATTCTTATTAAATACTTTTTTCTTTACATAGTTGAATGTGCTGACAACAAAATCACACAAAAATTATCAATGGAAATCAAATTTATCAACCCATGGAGGTCTGGATTTGGAGTCACACTCAAAATTAAAGTGGAAAACCACACTACAGGCTGATCCAATTTTGATGTAATGTCCTTAAAACAAGTCAAAATGAGGCTCAGTAGTGTGTGTGGCTTCCACGTGCCTGTATGACCTCCCTACAACGCCTGGGCATGCTCCTGATGAGGTGGCGGATGGTCTCCTGAGGGATCTCCTCCCAGACCTGGACTAAAGCATCCGCCAACTCCTGGACAGTCTGTGGTGCAACGTGGCGTTGGTGGATGGAACGAGAAATGATGTCCCAGATGTGCTCAATTGGATTCAGGTCTGGGGAACCGGCGGGCCAGTCCATAGCATCAATGCCTTCCTCTTGCAGGAACTGCTGACACACTCCAGCCACATTAGTTCTAGCATTGTCTTGCATTAGGAGGAACCCAGGGCCAACCGCACCAGCATATGGTCTCACAAGGGGTCTGAGGATCTCATCTCGGTACCTAATGGCAGTCAGGCTACCTCTGGTGAGCACATGGAGGGCTGTGCGTCCCCCCAAAGAAATGCCACCCCACACCATGACTAACCCACCGCCAAACCGGTCATGCTGGAGGATGTTGCAGGCAGCAGAGCGTTCTCCACGGGGTCTCCAGACTGTCACGTCTGTCACATGTGCTCAGTGTGAACCTGCTTTCATCTGTGAAGAGCACAGGGCGCCAGTGGCGAATTTGCCAATCTTGGTGTTCTCTGGCAAATGCCAAACGTCCTGCACGGTGTTGGGCTGTAACAACCCCCACCTGTGGACGTCGGGCCCTCATACCACCCTCGTGCAGTCTGTTTCTGACCGTTTGAGCAGACACATGCACATTTGTGGCCTGCTGGAGGTCATTTTGCAGGGCTCTGGCAGTGCTCCTCCTGCTCCTCCTTGCACAAATGCGGAGGTAGCGGTCCTGCTGCTGGTAGCGGTCCTGCTGCCTCCTCCACGTCTCCTGATGTACAGGCCTGTCTCCTGGTAGCGCCTCCATGCTCTGGACACTATGCTAACAGACACAGCAAACCTTCTTGCCACAGCTCGCATTGATGTGCCATCCTGGATGAGCTGCACTACCTGAGCCACTTGTGTGGGTTGTAGACTCCGTCTCATGCTACCACTAGAGTGAAAGCACCGCCAGCATTCAAAAGTGACCAAAACATCAGCCAGGAAGCATAGGAACTGAGAAGTGGTCTGTGGTCACCACCTGCAGAACCACTCCTTTATTGGGGGTGTCTTGCTAATTGCCTATAATTTCCACCTGTTGTCTATTCCATTTGCACAACAGCATGTGCAATTTATTGTCAATCAGTGTTGCTTCCTAAGTGGACAGTTTGATTTCACAGAAGTGTGATTGACTTGGAGTTACATTGTGTTGTTTAAGTGTTCCCTTTATTTTTTTGAGCAGTGTATATACACATATATATTATTAACCAAATTCATTTTACAAACAACTTCCATTTCCACCTCTGAATTTAGTGAAGCAGACCTGGACATGAATGTACATTTAATTTGATGAACATGAATTTTAGCTAGTTTTCATCCTCCTCTTTTTAGGGAACATTGAACAACTGGCATTATGCACTTTACATTTGATACGTATTTGGAAGATTCACTCATATTCTATTTATCTGTATAATATTCATCATCCTTGTCACATTGGCTACTAACATGGCAGGCTATGTCACTAGTGGTCTGTTTTAGTGATGGTGACATCAGAGTTGCATATTTGTTTCACACAGTGATTTATAGATTAGATTGATGGATGACAGTGAAAGGGCTGTCTCCCTGATTTAACCCAGCCACAAGTCACAAGGTCAGGCCACCTGTGGCAGGACATCATGTAGAAATAGGCTCATCTCTGACCTCTGTCACTAACAGCCACATAGGCCTATAATACACCCTTAAAGGCATTGCAATTCTGGGTGTATAGTAGGAGGATTGGATTTGGAGTATTTTTTTTCTCTAGAGTAAAAATGTGGCCACACCCCAGACATATAACACACTTTATTTGTTTTGTATAATAATTATTTTAAATAGCTATTTATGATTTAACTACATTAATTGCTGCTGCACAGACCAGGTAAAAATTAACTTGAATAAGAAATCAAATAGGCCACTGAATCTCAAGGCCAGTATCATAGCTTTCATCTCAGTCTCTGAGATGCTCTGACTCTCCTCCCTGTTCCAGGAAGGACGAAAAATAGCATAATGTATAGTTTTCATGTAGCCTATAATTAATCCTCAATCTGAAACAAGCATTGGTGGATTTACCATTAGGAAGAAGATGCCATTACCTCAGGCCACACATCATCAAGGAGCCTTATGAGCTGGGCATAATATATTTTTTTACAAAATGTATCTGCTTGAGGCCCCCCCCCCCACACGGGGTTTGTCAGACCATATGACATCTCTAAAGTGTCACGGGACTCGTCTGAAGGTAACCCAGTACCGGGCCGAAAAATGAATCTTCCACATCAAAGGTATAAAGGGAATTCCACATAATTCCGCACAATCTTTTCATTTTCCTGAGCTTTCGTCTATCTTTCAGATATAGGACAGACCCTTCAAAACATACTTGCTTTCGATAACAGTTTTGCATTTTCGACCGTTTTTTACATGTATGAATCTGTTATTCAATGCGTTTCTATGGGATAATAGCGCTAAGACCAAATTCACTTTTTTTTACCAACAGGGGACCTAAAACACAAAATCAAATAGCTAAATTATCGTTGGTATGACCATCTTAAAACGGCGGGGTATGTGAGCAGTGCTGCAGCAGAGGCAGCTGAGTCACGGAGACAGAGCAGCACGCGCGCACGTCGTGACAACTTTTTTTTTTACCAATTGTAAGGTAGGCTAGAAAGATTGGTCATTATCGAGACACCCTTTTTCCATAAAACATATTAACGCGGTAGAACTGATATAATGGCGACAAATCATTGGGAAATTACTTTAGGCGGACTAGAGGTATTTAGATAAATTCGCTCACAGGTGGTTTAAAGTAAACTGCATTCTAATGTCAACTTGTATCAATCGAAGGTTTTTTTCTCGAAGGGGTGGACATTTTAAATGGAAGTTATGGAACTCCCTCGCGAGCTTGTGTTATGGGAAAAAGTCACCAGATGATAAGCTACATGTGCATATGATGGCCATCAAGTCACCTATTAATTTATATGCCATTGCAGGCTACTGTAGCCTACCATTTGATACAATAAATATATAATGAACTTAAGATATCACTGGAGTCATTGCAAATCAAAATGTGCCACTTGTGTAGTCTACCTGGAGCTGGCAAACATATTTAATAAATAGCTTATAACTCAGTTTGTTGTTGAAGCCTTGTGTTATTATACAATTATTAATGGCCAATAATTAAATTGGAAGTTATCAATTGTGATCATGGTCACAGCTCTTTTGCAAACGTATCATTCGCCACATTTAATGTCAGTTTCATTGTAGACTTTTTCCCTGAAATGAGATGTTTGCATGTTGGCCTGTCAGGGGTTATAGGCTACCTGCATATTGCTCAGCAAACAATGGCAAAATTTTAATGCAATTATAAACCTAGATTTTAGTCAGTAGCCAATGCATATTGAAAAAACAAGTAAATCTCCCAAATAGGCCATTTAAACTGGGTTGTAGTCTTAACATCTGGGTTATAATGCCAGAAAATATCCTAACATTCGGTGTTTGAAGTTTGTCCAAGTGTTTCATGCACAGAGATTTTGAGATCCTCTGTCCAACTTTCATCACTGACTCTCCTGTCAGACTTATCTATAGTTATGCACATGTGCAAATGGAATTTATTTATAATTATAAACTGGGTGGTTTGAGCCCTGAATGCTGATTGGTTGACAGCCATGGTATATCAGCAGTGTACCATGGGAATGACAAAAACATACTTTTTACTCTTCTAATTGTGTTGGTTAATCAGTTTATAATAGCAATAAGGCACCCCGGGGGTTTGTGGTATATGGCCAATATATCACGGCAAAGCGTTGTTCTTTGTGGTAATGGCCAATATCAAATCATCCTACTGATCCTCAACTTCAACGATGTCATTTAGAAAATAGCCTCCAACACTCTACTCAACAAATTGGATGCAGTCTATCACAGCGCCATCCGTTTTGTCACCAAAGCCCCATATACGACCCACCACTGCGACATGTACACTCTCGTTGGCTGGCCCTCGATTCATACTCGTCGCCAAACCCACTGGCTCCAGGTCATCTACAAGTCTCTGCTCACTGTACAGACATCATTTGAGTCAGTTGGAGGTGTACCTGTAGATGTATTTCAAGGCCTACCTTCAAACTCAGTGCCTCTTTGCTTGACATCATGGGAAAATCAAAAGTAATCAGCCAAGACCTCAGAAAAAAAACCTCCACAAGTCTGGTTCTTCCTTGGGAGCAATTTTCAAAATGCCTGAAGGTGCGACGTTCATCTGTACAAACAATAGTATGCAAGTATAAACACCATGGGACCACGTAGCCGTCATACCGCTCAGGAAGCAGACGTGTTCTATCTCCTAGAGATGAATGTACTTTGCTGCGTAAAGTGCAAATCAATCCCAGAACAACAGCAAATGACCCTGTGAAGATGCTGGAGGAAACAGGTCCAAAAATATCAATATCCACAGTAAAACGAGTCCTATATCAACATAACCTGAAAGGCCGCTCAGCAAGGAAGAAGCCACTTCTCCAAAACCGCCATAAAAAAGCCAGACTATGGTTTGCAACTGCACATGGGGACAAAGATCATACTTTTTGGAGAAATGTCCGATATTCTGATGAAAAAAAATAGAACTGTTTTGTAACGGCTCTTCTGAGGAGGAGTAGCAAGGATCGGACCAATACGCAGTGTGGTAAGTGTTCATCTTGGTTTTTAATAAGAACACTGAACAAAACAATAAACGACAACGTGAAAAAAACGAAACAGTTCCGTGTGGGAACAAACACCGACACGGAAAATAAACACCCACGAAACACAGGTGGAAAAAGGCTACCTAAGAATGATTCTCAATCAGAGACAACTAACGACACCTGCCTCTGATTGAGAACCATACCAGGCCAAACTCAAAACCCAACATAGAAAAACAAACATAGACTGCCCACCCCAACTCACGCCCTGACCATACTAAAACAAAGACAAAACAAAGGAACTAAGGTCAGAACGTGACATGTTTGGCCATAATTACCATCATTATGTTTGGAGGATAAAGGGGGAGACTTGCCAGCCGAGGAACGCCATCCCAACTGTGAAGCACGGGGGTGGCAGCATCATGCTGTGCAGGTGCTTTGCTGCAGAAGGGACTGGTGCATTTCACAAAATAGATGGCATCATGAGGCTGGAAAATTATGTGGATATATTGAAGCAATATCTTAAGACATCAGTCAGGAAGTTAAAGCCTGGTCTCAAATGGGTCTTCCAAATGGACAATAACCCCAAGCATACTTCCAAAGTTGTGCCAAAATGGCTTAAGGACAACAAAGTCAAGGTATTGGAGTGGCCATCACAAAGCCCTGACCTCAATCCTACAGATAATTTGTGGGCAGAACTGAAAAAGCGTGTGTGAGCAAGGAGACCTTCAAACCTGACTCAGTTACACCAGCTCTGTCAGGAGGAATGGGCCAAAATCCACCCAACTTATTGTGGGAAGCTTGGGGAAGGCTACTCAAAACATTTGACCCTTGTTCAATAATTTAAAGGCAATGCTACCAAATACTAATTGAGTGTATGTAAACTTCTGACCAACTGGGAATGTGGTGAAATAAATAAAAGCTGAAATAAATAAGTATCTCTAATATTATTCTGACATTTCACATTCTTAAAATAAAGTGGTGATCCTAACTGACCTATAACAGGGAATTTTTACTGGGATTAAATGTCAGGAATTGTGGAAACTGAGTTTAAATGTATTTGGCTAAGGTGTATGTAAACTGTATATACAGTTTAAGTCGGAAGTTTACATACACTTAGGTTGGAGTCATTAAAACTCATTTTTCAACCACTCCACAAATTTCTTGTTAACAATCTATAGTTTTGGCAAGTCAGTTAGGACATCTACTTTGTGCATGACACAAGTCATTTTCCAACAATTGTTTACAGTCAGATTATGTCACTTATAATTCACTGTATCACAATTCCAGTGGGTCAGAAGTTTACATAGACTAAGTTGACTGTGCCTTTAAACAGCTTGGAATATTCCAGAAAATTATGTCATGGCTTTAGAAGCTTCTGATAGGCTAATTGACATCATTTGAGTCAGTTGGAGGTGTACCTGTGGATGTATTTCAAGGCCAACCTTCAAACTCAGTGCTTCTTTGCTTGACATCATGGGAAAATCAAAAGTAATCAGCCAAGACCTCAGAAAATACATGGTAGACCTCCACAAGTCTGGTTCATCCTTGGGAGCAATTTCCAAATGCCTGAAGGTACCACATTCATCTGTACAAACAATAGTATGCAAGTATAAACACCATGGAACCACGCAGCCATCATACCGCTCAGGAAGGAGACACGTTCTGTCTCCTAGAGATGAACGTTCTTTGGAGCGAAGAGTGCAAATCAATCCCAGAACAACAGCACAGGACCTTGTGAAGATGCTGGAGGAACAGGTATGAAAGTACCTGTTCCTTTTGTACCTGTTGTGTGGATATATTGAAGCAACATCTCAAGACATCAGTCAGGAAGTTAAAGCTTGGGCGCAAATGGGTCTTGCAAATGGACAATGACCCCAAGCATACTTACAAAGTTGTGCAAAATGGCTTGAGGACAACAAAGTCAAGGTATTGGAGTGGCCATCTCAATGCCCTGACCTCGTTCTATAGAAAATTTGTGGGCAGAACTGAAAAAGCGTGTGCGAGCAAGGAGGCCTACAAGCCTGACTCAGTTACACCAGCTCTGTCAGGAGGTATGGGCCAAATTTCACCCAACTTATTGTGGGAAGCTTGTGGAAGGCTACCCAAAACGTTTGACCATTTTTCAACAATTTAAAGGCAATGCTACCAAATACTAATTGAGTGTAGGTAAACTTCTGACCCACTGGGAATGTGATGAAAGAAATAAAAGCTGAAATAAATCATTATCTCTACTATTACTCTGACATTTCACATTCTTAAAATGAAGTGGTATCCTAACTGACCTAAAACAGGGGATTTTTACTAGGATTAAATGTCAGGAATTGTGAAACTGAGTTGAAATGTTTTTAGCTAAGGTGAATGTAAACATCCGACTTCAACTGTAGAAGGAGTACCGGTACCAAGTCAATATGCAAGGGTACGAGGTAGTTGGGTTAATACTGTATGCTTGTTCAAAGTTTGGTGGGGGACAAAAAATCAAATTTATAAAAGATCTAATAGTCCTTATGTGAAACGTGTTGCTCACGAGGGGTTGCATGGACACCATTTTAGGACTGTAGCTCAGATGGGAGAGGACATATGCTTGTTCAAAGTTTCGGTGCAATATTTAACAGTAGGGCACTGATAAAAGATGCCATATCTGGCTGGTGTGTCGATGGATATTGAGGCTTCTTGGATTAAGATGAGTATGACAGGAATAGTTGATTCAAGTTGCTTATCCCGCACTGTGAATGGAAAGGAGGAAAGCCTTTCTTTATTATTGATGTTTGATGAAGTTCACCCGGCCCATGTAAAGCTGGGATATGAGTTATGCGCTGGGAGCTTATGTACAAAAGCCACTTCAATGTCATGAATGTAAAAAATCTGGCCACGTGTCAAGACTTTGTAATCGGAATATCATTGTTGAAGACTCTAATGATGCACGGTATTGCAGTTGTGATGGGAATAACGGTCCAGAGTTCCCTGAGTGCCCTGACACATTGACTTTTGTTTCTTGAAACTAATGTGTATTAATCCTTTTTTGTATGAGTTTTTACCTCACTCAGTAGGTCGGGGCAATACACATTTTTTGATGTAGTCTGCAAATAAAACTTTGAAAAAGAAGAAGGAGCAGCAGCTGTGCTGGAATGCGGACAATATGGGTGCCGGTTCTGATGATATGGAGCGGGAGGATGAGGGTCAAGGACTGGAATGGTCTGTAGTGGAAAGACTTAGGAAGGAGAGAGAGCATGATACTGAAAGCAGTGGGTGTCTTGTAAAGAAAGCATAAAGAGGGCCAGGGTAAGAAGCATGAGTAATAATGTGTCGGAGTGGAAAGTGGTGATGGGGTTTGATGAAATCTTAGGGTCTCATTTACACCCTATCCGACTAACCAATGCTGTAGAGAACGAGATAGGTGAAGTCGAATTAGGCTGTTTCATTGGAAATGGTAGATTGTTAATATTTTGTGGTAACCAGGCTCAGCAAGGAAAGATTTCAAAACCTAATGAGCAGAAGATTAAAAGCCATATCTCTGGTGCTTATGCTAGGTTGAGGCTAGTCATCACTGGGGTCCTAATATACAGTGCATTTGGAAAGTATTCAGACCCCTTGACTTTCTAAAAATGTTGTTAAGTTACAGCCTTATTCTAAAATGGAATAAATGTTTTTTTTGTGCACATTTATTAAAAATTAAAAACTAAAATATCACATTTAAATAAGTATTCAGACCCTTTACTCAGTACTCTGTTAAATCACCTTTGGCAGCAATTACAACCTCGAGTCTTCTTGTGTATGACGCTACAACCTTGGCACACCTGTATTTGGGGAGTTTCTCCCATTCTTCCCTGCAGATCCTCTCAAGCTCTGTCATGTTGCATGGAGAGCGTCACTGCACAGCTATTTTCAGGTCTCTCAAGAGATGTTCGATCGGGTTCAAGTCCGGACTCTGGCTGGGCCACTCAAGAACATTCAGAGACGTGTCCACTCCTGCGTTGTCTTGGCTGTGTGCTTAGGGTCGTTGTCCTGTTGTACGGTGAACCTTTGCCCCAGTCTGAGGTCCTGAGCACTCTGGAGCAGCTTTTCATCAAGGATCTCTCTGCACTTTGCTCAGTTCATCTTTCCCTCGATCCTGACTAGTCTCCCATCTCCCTTGTGCCAGGTTTCCTCCAGAAGTGAGGCTAGTCATTCAGGTCAAAGAGTTCAAACTTGGTTTCATCAGACCAGAGAAACTTGTTCCTCATGGTCTGAGTCATTTAGATGCCTTTTTGCAAACTCCAAGCGTGCTCTCATGTGCCTTTTACTGAAGAGTGGCTTCTGTCTGGCCACTCTACCATAAAGGCCTGATTGGTGGAGTGCTGCAGAGATGGTTGTCCTTCTGGAAGGTTCTCCCATCTCCACAGATTAACTCTGGAGCTCTGTCAGAGTGACCATCGGGTTATTGGTCACCCCCCCATGAAGGCCCTTCTCCCCGATTTCTCAGTTCCACCGGGCGGCCAGCTCAACAAAGAGTCTTGGTGGTTCTAAACTTCTTCCATTTAAGAATGATGGAGGCCACTGTGTTCTTGGGGACCTTCAATTCTGCAGACATTTTTGGTACCTTTCCCCAGATCTGTGCCTCAACACAATCCTGTCTCTGAGCTCTACGGACAATTCCTTTGACCTCATGCACTCTCAACTGTGGGACCTTATATAGATTGGTGTGTGCCTTTCCAAATCATGTCCAATCAATAGAATTTACCACAGGTGGACTCCAATAAAGTTGTAGAAACATTTCAAGGATGGAAACAGGATGCCTGTGATGAAAATTTTGAGTCTCAGCAAAGTGTCTCAATACTTAGGTATTTCTGTTTTTAATTTTTAATATGGGTTTATGTGTGTAGATTGATGAGGATTTTTTTTATTTTATCCATTTTAGAATAGGGCTGTATAACGTAACAAAATGTGGATAAAGTCAAGGGGTCTGAATACTTTTCAAATGCACTGTATACTTCCATAGATGATATTCAGGAAAATGTGAAGGAAGGTAGAGTGATTGAGGCCAAAAGGTTGATCAGTAGGAAAGAGGGTCAAAGAAGTGAAAGCTTATCAGTGCTGCTGACGTTTGAGAAGGTTTTGCCTGGAAAAGTACAGATAGGATTCCTTAGTTTCAATGTCAGATAATTTGTCCCATCCCCATTGCGGTGTTTTAAATGCCAAAGAATGGGACATGTAGCTGTTCAGTGTAAAGGAAATAAAATATGTGCTAAGTGTGGAAGGGAACATGATTACCGTGAATAAAGGAGCAATGTGAAGGTTAAGTGTTGTAATTGTGGAGGGGAACATAGTGCAGCATTTGGTGGATGTCAGGTGCAGAGAGAGGCTAGAGAGGCTCAGATGTATACACTGCCATTCAAAAGTTTGGGGTCACTTAGAAATGTCCTCGTCTTGTTTTTTAAATACATTTTTGTCAATTAAAATAACATCAAATTGATCAGAAATACAGTGTAAGCATTGTTAATGTTGTAAATTACTATTCTAGCTGGAAACGGCTGATTTTTAATGTTATATCTACATAGGCGTACAGAAGCCTATTATCAGCAACCATCAGCAACCATCAAGGCAAATTGATCATTAGAAAACCCTTTTGCAATTATGTTAACACAGCTGAAAACTGTTGTTCTGATTAAAGAAGCAATAAAAGTGGCCTTCTATAGACTAGTTGAGTATCTGGAGCATCAGCAGTTATGGGTTCAGCATTTATGGGATTACAGGCTCAAAATGGCCAGAAACAAAGACCTTTCTTCTGAAATTTGTCAGTCTATTCTTGTTCTGAGAAATGAAGGCTATTCCATGCAAGAAGTTGCCAAGAAACAGACAATCTCATACAATGCTGTGATACCACCCACAGACATTTGATTGACACCCCCTCATTATCACATTGGAGGAAGAAATACATAAATAAATGAATGAATACATATGTAAAATAATAGAATGAATTAAAGTTTGAATAATTAGATAATACACAGATACATAATTAAATACGTACAGATATGTAGAGAATGTATGAATTTTTGGTCAGTGTTTTTGTATTTCCTTTCACATTTATTTAATTATGTGTGGATTTATGTATCTGTTCATTTATTTATCTATTTATGTGTGCGTGTATTTATTTATAATTTATGGCACGTTTAATCCTCCATAGGAGATGCAAACATCCATCGTGGGGGACAATAATAAGCGACATCCACATAGTGGCGCACTGAGGTTGCTTAATAAGGTCTCATTCAAAAATTCCGCAAGGGTGCACTTGCACCCCTTGAGGTATAAAATAACGTTTGCACTATCTCTGTTGCGGTTTGAGCTCTCAATAATCCCAGGGGGTGTGGCCCATAAAAACGTATAGAGATCTCAATGTTGTATCTGTCCTATTTTAGCATATGTGAGCACAAGGGCAGCACCATTGAAGTAATCAACATTATAAGTAGTCCATTTTCTTCTTCTACTACTTTTATAAGTTGGTAAACAAACTGAAAGGGTGCATACTGCCACCTGGAGTGTGTTGTTTGAACAGGTATATTGTCAAGGTTGGCGATTTACTGCCATCTGCAGTTTTTGCTCGTAAGTATAATGCATTGGCTAACCCAGATGGAATTGTGTGATCCTTCATTAGCACATAGGAAGTCTCAGCCAGTTGACTACTTCAAAATGGTGAAAGTCCTCGATGGCCCTGCCCATGCTACAATGAATTTGGGGGAACTAGAGTCCTCTACAAATCTCTATGGTGTCGTCCTTGTATGTTCTGTACGTCTGTACGTACTTCACGTAGTTGAGAAAAGCTTTGCGTCAGTGTTGGAGCAGAGAGACCGGGATCCCAGCGGCACGCTGCCGCTACATGAAACGACTGGAGTCTCAGCAGTGAAAAACCATTGTTTTCTCCTCTTTTCTTTCATTTGACTTTCATAAACGGTGACGAGATGCACTAGATCATGTAGGATAAATCATTAAAAACATTTTTTTTTACTTTACTGGATGTAACTGTGAACCAAATTCGTCCTGCGGCGTTAGATTGATATTCTTATTTTGTGACATATTCAAGTGCGAACTTTCTGAAAACTATTGCGAGATAAGTCATCAGTCAGATAACATTTTAAGCCCTCGACGAAGAGACTATTTTAGGCCTGTGACAGAATCATCATGAGGTGAGTAATTGATAAAAGTCTTGATTTAAAAAAAGCATTAAAGGATGCAACATGATGCCAAAATCTAAGTAAATTCACACAGCTAACTTTTAGTGAAGCTATATGTCCAACATTTCTATTCGGAAGCGATACAATGCAGGTTATTCGTTTGGTTATTTGGTGGTTTTTCTTGCACAAATGGTTTTATATTCTGCATGTACAGCAAATTGCAGTGCAGCAATATCGATATGGATGTTGCCTCCTTGCATGTCAAATAGCAAGGCATGTAGTGCGCAATTGTCAGTGGTTGCTCATTTCAGGGTTTACTGAAACAAATGATTTCATACAATGTCACACCTACACACGCCTCCAGAAATAAACATTTCCCCTATGGTTGTGCATGCTCCGGTCAATAGGGTTTAATTCATTGTGTCATTTAATTTAAAAAATATATATTATCTTGGGGATTATCCACGACAATGATAGAATTAATGTGACAGATACATTTAATTATAACATCCGATTTTTCGTTAATGTTGACAACTCGACAGGGCTATGGGGCGGCAAGTACCCTAGTGGTTAGAGCGTTGGGCCAGTAACCGAGAGGTTGCTACATCGAATCCCCGAGCTGACAAGGTAAAAAAACATACACATCTGTCTTTCGGCCTGTCTTCTGCCCCTAAACCACTGTTCCTAGGCCGTCACTGTAATTAAGATTTTGTTCTTAACAGACGAATATGCAGGTTCATTCCGCAAGGGTTGTGCACTCACTCACTGACTGCTGTGTCTTGAAACAAACACATGTATTCTCATTGAACATATTTATACACAATTTAAAACCTGTATTTGTTAAGTATGATTTATATAATTCATAATGATTTGTTAGTGCTCTAAGGTCATTCTCCCACCAATGTCACGCTTGATGATGATGCACTCCACTGCACTCAGGTGTCCCATGTTGTCTCTGCAGGTTTAATCCCAGGACAAAACAACAAAAAACCATCTCAGATAGTCTTATATTTTGTCTATGCCTGTATTCAAGCAGTGAGAAGTTGTTGATAAAGATGTGTATTATCATAAGTGTATAAGTGACATAGCCTTGTGGCTGTTTGTAAAAAAAAGGGCTCATTGTTAGTGCTATCATCACATTGTAGTGGAGGGAGTTGTCTGTGGGCGAGGGAGAGTTCAAATGTCAATACCTGGGACACAGTCAGATGGTGACCCCTACTCAGATCCATGACTCAACAAGTCCTAAATGGGGCCAGCTGCTGGCATCTCTCCAATAGAACCTCAATTAACAATGGCTCTGACTGCTCCAAGGAACTAAAACACTGCTGGAATTCTCAAATCATTTTTATCCACCTTGCTGATTGGTGATCCGTGATCGCATTACTTATTGGAAATAGTAGATGACAGTAAATGGTGGAAGTAGTATTATATGGAAATAGTAAATGACAGTATACTACTTCCACTTCATTCACCATTTACTATGTTAACAACTTGCTTGTTTTCTATTTTCTCTTTTTGTTCATTAGTCAACAAACATGAGTGCCAAAAGGGGGGCTAGGCTATTAGATGTGCCTGGTGGGTTTGTACAATAGGTGTAGGTTGGTTTTTGGGTTTACTGGCTGGCCAAGCTGCTGGCCTGACAGACTCATGGCCATTTGTTGGTGTGTCTCAGGACAGACCGTATGGAGATTCTTTCTCCATGAACTAATCAGGCACTATAAGCCGAAAGACCTGTCAACATAAGACACCTTCACTATGTCAAAGTGATGAATGCTGAACTGTACTTGTTCCTTTTAAATCCCTAACCATGATGTGCCAAAATAGAGCCACGAGTCTGTTATGCAGCATATGAAGTGAAGCACGCTTGATGTTGTATCAGTCCCACTAGATAATTGAGCATCAGGCGACTTTGCTGTGATGTGTTAAAGTAACAACCCCTGACTGCATTTTCCTTTTGAGGAGCCTTTTGCAGTCACATTGATGCTGAGAAATAGCAGCCACTGAAATGGCCCCAAGCTTTACTCATATAAGACAACCACTCTCATGTGATTAAAAGACAAAGGCTGGTATTGAGATTTACTCTATTGTTATTAGCCTATGTTATTCTTACACCATGGGTAATAACTTTTAGAGGTTGATTTTAATCATTTTTGCATATTTTATGTTTGATCACACCAAAAACATTTGTTTAAGTGCTGCTGGTATTTCAATTGAGTTTTTCCTGGTGACTGCCACAATTATATTCAGCCTCTGGTTTTTAATGGAATGTATTAACTCCCAAAATCGTAAAACAAATAATTTGATCCAAGTTTTTCTTGATCCTAATTGTGCTAGTGGCTCATCAGACAGCAGTCAAGAGGGGTGAACAGAGGGGTGTGTGTGTCTCTCCACAGTCAGCTGTGAGTGAGAGGAAAGCCAGGCTTTAATGACAGATCGTCTCTACCATACAGCAGTAACGGGATCTCATTTCTCATTTGATTGTCATAAGACTGTGGCATGAGTCTTCAGAATAGGATGTAAGAAAGAAGTTATTGTGCTCCAATGGTTTCTTTTGACGTTTTCAGGCTCCATCACCCGCTCGACCCTCCACCATCTGCTCTCTGCTTTTTTTCCATCCCCCTGTCCCTCCCTCTCTCTGGCTCTCCATCCCTAATCTCTCATTTCTCATCATTTCACCGGAAAACAGCAAACCAGCCTTTCTATAACACTTTCTTTTTCTTTTGGCCTCTATCTGACGTCATTGCAGAGGAGTTCCATCTTTCAATGTGAAAAGACTCAGTTATCTCTGAGCGATTGTTCGTCCAAGGAAAGTGGACCCAGGAGGGGAATCACCAGGATTAGGGCTACTTCACAGGAAACAAGTGACTTTGTACTGAAATTATTTTATGTAATGTTTAATCCACTGACTTCATTAAAACATTTTTGTCTGTTGTGTTCCCCCCCCCCCACCTTTCGTGTGTGATGCTCAGTTGAAATGGGTATAAGTAAGATGCTCTGTCTTTGTGTGCGTGGACACAGTTTGATCTGGTGACGTATCTCGTGGTGATGAGTTATATCAGACCGTAGCAGCAGAGCCAAAGGGCTGTCAGTGTGTCCTGATAACTCACTCAACCCCCACCCCACCTCACCCTTTGTGTTCTTCATGCCTCTGCTTTGCCACTTAATTGAGCCAACTCACAAGTAAAATAAGGGAACAGAACTGGCTCCATTGTTAAAGATATGGAGGATTTGTCTTGCCTTGTCTCTCTGACATGAATCACTCCTCTACACATGGTGGAGCTCTGTGAAGAGGGCCTTGTGACTTACTGCCACAATACAGGGAGCCTGGAGGATGCCAAAGTGACAGGCTCAGTGAGGAATTTCTTGTTTTTGTCCAGTTGTATTGGACATTACTTTTCTTCTTCTCTTTCTTGCTCTTCTTCTGTACTGGAGTAGAAAGTTGTTTTATGCTGACAGGGCGACACTCTCCTCCATTAGAATGACTGGCCTCTCAGTACCACAGCATCAATCGGCTGTACCTCAACGCCTGCATACCAAGCAACCAGTGTCAAGTCACCCTTTTGTAATTATGCTTTTAACATTATATTCAGTTTCCATGGAACAGGAAGCAGACAACTTTTGTTTTAAACCTCCTATATTTGGTCAAATGACACAGGATTACTATAATGGCTTCCTTTATTTTGAGGGCAGCATTATTAGTAAAGTGAACAATGCTGCTTTTGCTAACAGTCCTTTTTTAAATGCTGCTCTAAAGTCCTGGTGGAAATAGGTTATGTTAAGCTCTGTTATAACTTCCCGTCGTCTCGCTCTTCAAAACAGGAATGTTATTTTAACCTCCTGAGGTATTATTCCAAGTTTTCCAACCTTTGCTTTTGTATGACCTTACAAATTATATCAGTTACCATTTATTAGGGTCTATAAAACATTGACTGTATTTAAAAAAAATAACATATTACATTGTGTTTACCTGAAATAGGATTCGGCCTGCAGTTTTACCATTTGTCCCTATGGAGCGAAGCCATGAGCCCTGCCCCCTGCTGTGGGGGTTGAGTGGTTGGGCCAGGTGGCAAGGGGATAAAACTCTGACATATGCCCAGCCCACTGTCTCTTTCTCTAACACACACACTCACTCTCTCCCTTCCTTTCTCACTCTCTGGCGATGGAATAGTTGCCTGCAAGGTAAACTTGGCATCTATAACAGGGGTCAAAGATTAGAGGGGTGTGGATGTAGAGTTTTGATTGACAGGTCTTGTTTGTGTACGGTAGAGGTCTTCTCTGGTCCAACCTGAGGACAATCTGATCCGGACCCAATTTATTTATATTATATTATATTATATTGCCGTCAGAACAGCCTCAATTGGTTGGGCCATGGACTTTACAAGGTGTGAAAAGCGTTCCACAGGGATGCATCCTCAGGGATACTGGTCCATGTTGACACAATGCTTCCCATACTTGTGTCAAGTTGGCTGGATGTCCTTTGGGTGGTGGACCATTCTTGATACACAGGGGAAACTGTTGAGTGTGAACCCAGCAGTGTTGCAGTTCTTGACCTGGAACCTACTACCATACCCCGTTCAAAGGCACTTAAATATGTTGTCTTTCCCATTCACCCTCTGAATGGTACACATACACAATCCATGTCTCAAATGTCTCAAGGTTAAAGAATGATTCTTTAACCTGTTTCCTCCCCTTCATCTACACTGATTTTGAAGTGAATTTAGTGACATCGATAAGGTATCATAGTTTTCACCTGGTAAGTCTAATGGAAAGAGCAGGTGTTCCTAATGTTTCGTAAGCTCAGTGTATTTAACCTAATAGTTTTTTGGACACGGTCATTCCCATTCTCTCTGGTCAGTGCGTGGTTACGACAGGGCAGTGCAGGGCAGCTGCCTATGGAGGCTGCTCAGTCATGTGTGCGTGGCGCGCTCGTGGGATCCTCAACAAACATGATTTCCTGTGGCAGGTCGTAGATGTGCATCTCTCTGCATGCTCTCCTCAGTCCGTTCCCATCCGTCCACCATCTTAACTCTCACTGTGGATTATGAGCAACATGACTCATAAGTCTCCCATTAATAACAATTCATGTTTTATTGATCTGAATAAGAAATGTCTGGGAAGAGCGTGTTAGAGGGGGCCTACACGGCCTTCCCCACCCCATACATCAGTGAGTTGACACGCAGCAGGCTGTATGGCTCACTGACAGACAGGCCTTCATTCCATACCGTGCCGGCGCACCTGCCACACAGCAGTGCCACTCTGGAACAGATGTGCCAGGCCTGGACAATGGGATTACCTTGCTCTGATCTGTTTTCTAAAAGCAGGGTGGGTCTCTAGGGAGATTGACTGGTGATCACTGGAATGTGACCTGAAGCTGTAGTAAAAGCAGACCTACAGAGACTCCTACAGTGCTGGCTAAAGGGATTAATATTGCGCCCTTGCTGCCCCTGCACTGCTAACATGGTAAACCCTTAGCTAGCAGGTCACTGTCCACTACAGATGCTTGAAATGAACACCCGGCCGGCTCACCAGATCCGTGACAGCGTCAAAGTATTGTTAGCCTCCTGTAGATCCTTTGAAACCTGGTGTTTTGAGAAGCAGAACCCTGTTTCTACTGATGGAGACAGTAAAACAAGTTGGTCGTCCTTGCTGCAGAAGCTGTCTCTGGAAATTTTTCAATATGACTGGAGCTGCCTGCCGAGCGCTGACTGGTGTGTGTGTTTTTTAAATCTAGCTCTTGCAAGCTATTCACCCTGTTACTGCTGCCGCATGCTACTGTAGCGTAGGCAGCCAGCCTGTGTTGTTGAGTGTGGCAGTCGCTCTCTCAATTATCCTCATACAGTCTCTTGCTCTACAGCCTGGGTAGAAACCCCTGTCAGTTAGCTCTGGAGCACGTGACCTCTGTTTCCAGTGCCAACTATACCCCATAGGGCTAGAATCACTGCAGTGCCCATGCATCTGGAGCTGTGCACTCTGCTAGGATTGTCTGTGTTATTGTGTGTCCATGTTAGCCATCACTTTACATACTCTGCATGATATTCGGTGGTGCTAAGTTCTGGGTGCTTGGACACAGCCCTGTCTTTTCACCCTGCTCCCTTTTGCTTCTTGTAGAACACTTGAAGCCAATTTAGGAGCCGAACGCATCAGCAGCACAGCAGTGAGCCTTGCTGCACGGCCCTGTCACTATATATGGAGACATTTAGATGCAAAGTTGTCATTTGTGAGAAGCTTAGGGCCAGTATGGGTAGAGGGCAGATGTAGCTGTGCTTGTATGGAGGAGGACACGGGTGATTATGCAGACCCACCAGAACACACTGGAAATGTCATGATTTTTTAGCTTTCTCTCTTTCTCTGCTCACAATTTATGAATTCTCAGTGTTGTGGCATACATCAGAAATGGTCCTGCCTAAAGGACGAATTTGTTGAGAACAGCGAGAGCAGGGTGCATCGATCCACGCATACAGATGAGACAGACCAGCAGTTTAGCTCTGTAATGCAGCCTTGCTTTGTTCGGCCTCGTATGCCTGTGTGCAGTCTTCCATGCTGAGCGCATTGAATAGTTAACGCAGAATACTTTTCCACATAAAAGGGGTTGCCCAGGCAACACAAAATGCAGGGAAATCTAAATTCTGTTCGCCTCCGAAGAAGTCGAGTCTTTAAAGGACGAGCGAGGTGGTGAAAAGCTTCCAAGGTTATGGTGGAGGTGAAGGCATTAAGTTAGGAACCCCACAATGCCCTAGATAATAAACTAACCCGTACAAACATCTTTCCTTTGTTTGTGTGACAATCAATGGAACACTGAAAGAGAATAATTTGACACATGAACTCCCCTGACTGAGAACACTCTCCTTTGTTTCGTGACCGCTCGGCGCATTGATTGAGAAAAGAAACGCATTACTTCTAGGGGAAAGAGAACTGGCGAAGTACAAGCAGATCTTCTGAAAGGGCCTCTTTTTAGCAAAGCGTGAACTGCCTGAAAAGCTCAACTAATTAGTGTGCGTTGGTGGGAGAAATGCTGTGGGGGCAGAGCCAAGACAACCCCGCCAGAGTTGAACCTCTTCTATGTAGGGGTGGAGATTCCAGGAAACACTAGAGCTTTCTAATGACCGATTATCAAAACCAAGCACGCATCAGGCCCCTATTGTGGAGAGCAGGTATGCTTTTGCCTAATATTTTGTGGTTTAAATATGTGACTCACCACCTGGATTTGGTCTTATGTAGCAAAATTTGAAATTGTTTTTTTTTACATGGGATAAAAGTAAAGATTCAAAGCTACAAAATGTTATCATACACTGCATTTTTGAGGAACATTGGGGAAGTAATTATTCTTTTTAAAGTTGATCAACTTGTAAACTCACTTTTGAGAAAATGGCCTTTGAATGTTTTGGTATCTAGTGAAGTGCTCTGCTTTGTCGACACCCATTCAGGCTTAAAAGGGTGTGAAAAATGCTTTCTCGTTTCGCTCTTGGAGCGTTCAGAGCCCACACTTGACGCTCTGGACGATTTTGTTTACCTCCAACATGAAAACAGCCTAACCAGTTCTGCAATTTCATTGTTTTCTATTTTATTTTTTATTTTGTATTATCCAATTTGGTTATTAGTCTTGTCCCATCGCTGCAACTCCCTTACGGACTCGAGGTCAAGGTCAAGAGCCGTGCGTCCTCCGAAACACAACCCAGCCAAGCCGCACTTCTTCTTGACGCAATTCCCGCTTAACCCGGAAGCCAGCCGGACCAATGTGTCAGAGGAAACACCGAACACCTGGCGACCGTGTCAGCGTCACCCGGCCCGCCACAGCAGTCGCTAGTGTGCGACGGGACAAGAACATTTCTGCCGGCCAAACCCTCCCCTGACTCGGACGACGCTGGGCCAATTGTGTGCCGCTCCATGGGTCTCCTGGTTGCGGCTGACTACGACAGAGCCTGGACTAAAACCAGGATCTCTAGTGGCACAGCTAGCACTGCGATGCAGTGCCTTAGACCACTGCGCTACTCGGAAGGCCTCATTATGCTTTTTTTGCCTACATTTACTGACACTGGCCATATTCAACAGGTGTTGTACACTTTTTTTAGCTTACGACCAGTAGGAAGGTAGCTCGCTAGCTAGGTAAACAATGAACCTAGCCAGATAAATAACGTGTAAGATCACACACACACACGTAACTTTAGCTAATGAGCCAGCGAGCTAGTTAAACAACAATGAACATAGTGCCAAATCATGTCATTACTACCCTGCATGAATCTGCTGGGAGCGAACCAACCATGTTTAATGTTAGTTAGCTAACATTAGGCTCTAACTAGCAAGCAAACGGTTCTGGGATATGAATAATAATGCCAGCTAACCCAGCCAGCTACCCGTACACTTTAGCTTGAAGGTATTCTGCTTTGTCAAAATTAGATTTGTGTAATATCTGAAATTTTGCTAGCTAGACTATCTTATCCTTAAACACCATCCTGCATGATGCACGCACCTCCATGTCATGGATGCCATGCCACGGTTGCCCCTAGTTTGAAGATGTAATCCGGAGATGGGTGTTTTCTCCTTCCCTTTAGCTATCGTACTCTAATTCCACCCGATCCTCCAGAAAGTGGAGAGCAACACTTTTGCAGCTCCACCACATAATCATAAAAATTTTTTTTTAAACAACGTTCCACAGGATTACCAACACAGACCGACCAGCTCAAATAGACAGAAGCCTTCTATATGGCAGACTAATCCAAAGTTATCTCTCGGCATGTCCAGCCCACTCATTATCTCAGCCAATCACGGCTCGTGGGAAGGTTGCTGGCTTTTTCTGTGGCTTTACCAACAAGTCTCGTAATTTTAACTTTTATTTACAGATGGCATACAAGTTTGTTATTAAGGCACATGAAAGTTCACATTCCAGAAGTCATTTCAGCCAAAAAAAGCATTTATATATATTTTTAGAACACAACAAAACAAAAAAACAACATTCAAATGGCTCTCCTGTGAAGTTATGACTTGTGACATACGCCGAGCTTCCTGAAATGGGTCACATAAATGATACGTTTTGGTTTAGCTATGTCAGAATATGACAGTATGATGGATCGTTTAGAGACTTTTAGCCAACACTTCCATAGATGTCGTTTAAGAGCCGGAGCAGTCAGTATCACTGTCGTACTAACTACTGTAGCTATGAGGAGAGGTACTCGACCGGAGTCTGACTAAAACCAAACTCTCACCGCCTGACCTTTGTACAGCAGTGGAGCTTATTACCCACACTGCACCACTGCACCTCCTGTCCCTCTGTTAGCGTCCTTTAAAATGTGACAAGATTTTTCAGTCCTTTGGCCAAATGTCCATGTGATTAGATCCTTGCCTTACTAAGAGGCTGTGTCAGTGTCTGTAATCTGACATTGTTAGTGCTAAGGGACAGCGAGAGAGCCATGTGAAGCCCCACAGGAAATCACTAATCACTACTGGGTCAGGATAATCAAAGGGAAACGCAGTCCTACTGCCACATGACACACGCCTAACATACTGCCACACTACTGCTGCTCTACATGGAGGATGTAATAAAGCTTGTAAACATTCAGGTCCAATACAAAGTTCTCCTTGTATGAATATTCGGTTTCATGTTATCTACATTCAGAGATCTGCTCAGCCCTTTTTATATCCAGTACTTAAGTGCATATCCAACATACAACTTGGCTGAATGAATGATCGATAATGTTGTCACAAAGCTTAATGACAGCCTCTCAGCACAACGGGGGGGATGGGTGTCAGTGAAAGTGTGTGTGACCTCAACCTACTAGCCCACAGCAGTTTACACTCCTGATTCACTGACCCTTTAGCAGTGGAGGTTGTAGCTTGTATGGCTCCATGGACGAGCCCCCCCCAAATAAACCTTGATTCTGCACTGTCATTTTTATTCAGCCATTTGGAACAACACAAAAAAAATCTTTGTCTTTGTATATATTTATATACAAAAATATCAAAAAGTAACAAAGACAAATAGAAATGCATTGTGGTATATAAGTGCAAATAAAGTGAATCAAGTTATGTTATTGCTAACAACAAACACACAAAAACTAAATTGCACAAATCCTATCATGCACAAATGGAATTGCATTGGATAGTTAACTTCCTCTGACAAGGACTGGACCTCAATCTTTATCACAGGGTCTTCAGTTGGATCCCTCACCTCAATCAGTGCTTCTCTCACCGCTGCTGTCTGATACCGCAGTGGCTCTACACTCTTGACTTTACTCTCTCCCACCTTGTGTCAGTCCACATGTTTTTTTTTTTCAGAATGGCCCATTTTGGCAGCATCCACCACAACCAGGTTCAATGTGTGAGCCCCACATGGCACAAATAGAGCTCTTGGATTCATTTCCAGGAGTCTGGCTTGGACACATTTATAACACTGTCCTCGGCAGTCCTCAAAAGGAATTTTTAGCTCTAATCTTTTGAGAATCCGGGATGCCAAATGTTGGCCCATGGACTCCTCTGCCTCCAGGAACCCCAGAAAATATTTCTTTATCTGGGGCTCCTCCTTCAGTGACACAATTCTAATCACAACTGTTCAGTGTGGCTGACGTCTGAGGTGCACTCTAGAATGACAGAGAAGAATTTTGCCAGCTTAATGTCACTCACCATTATTGAAGTGACCTTGCTGCTCAACAAATCAATGAGTTCATTCTGTATTTGGTGGCCAAGGTAGCTGGAGGTGTGACTCGAGGTCCCTTTTTGGACATGGTTCAGGTGCTCTTTCATGACTGGATCAAATTCTGCCATCAGTTCAACCTCTTGAGGAAATGTCCATTTGACGGAGAGTACAGTGCTTGAGTCTCTTTTCAGTGCCAGATTTCTAATTGCCAGAGACTGCACAATAGCAATCAGACGTGCCAACCCCTCTCTCAATCTTATCCTCTCAGCCTCAATAAGTGACATTTCATGCTGATCAACTGTTTCCCCTTTTTGTTGATCCTCATTTTCAGTTCTTTTCATGTTTTTATGCAGTTTTGGTTTTCTGGACTGCTGTCGTGTGAAGTCAGCAAACAACTTGCAGGTTTCCAGTCTGTCAGTCCTGAGTTTGCTAAGTCAATTTTCTTCTTAGAAAAGTGTTTGCAGCAGAAGAGTCGGTTATTTTTTTCAGAATACACCAACCAACCTCCTAGGGATTTCTTTTCACCACTCACCAAGGTCTTCCTGAAATACTGGTGGTGGCAACTTCTTCCATCACTCTCATTTCTTGGGGAAACAAAGTTAGGTGGTACCTCACTTGGTCCTCTGCAAACTAGTTGTGTCCGAATTCTGTCTGAAGGCCTGTCAGCAGGGTCTGTAGACTGGTTCATCCTCGGCAGCAGGGTCTGTAGACAGTGGTTCATCCTCGGCAGCAGAATTTGGTGGGGATGCTGCTACAGGCATTTCTAATGGAGAGCAAATGGGCATTAGTTTACACACGTTATTCACATTATTTATAGTGGTGGAACATCCCACATACATAATAAAATCATCATTGTTACCTACAAAATGGAAATGTAAAAATTTGCGAAAGGAAAATTATTTATGCAGGGATGCGCACATTAACACGTGTGTGTGTGTGTGTGTGTGTACACACACACCTGAAGAATCCTGCTGGGGAGAAGTGGAAGTGAATGGGTCTTCATCCTCAGGCTCAGACAACATTTGGGAAGTCACCTGTGTTGCTGAAGAGGTACAGTGCCTTGCGAAAGTATTCGGCCCCCTTGAACTTTGCGACCTTTTGCCACATTTCAGGCTTCAAACATAAAGATATAAAACTGTGTTTTTTTGTGAAGAATCAACAACCAGTGGGACACAATCATGAAGTGGAACGACATTTATTGGATATTTCAAACTTTTTTAACAAATCAAAAACTGAAAAATTGGGCGTGCAAAATTATTCAGCCCCCTTAAGTTAATACTTTGGAAAGTCACCTTTTGCTGCGATTACAGCTGTAAGTCACTTGGGGTATGTCTCTATCAGTTTTGCACATCGAGAGACTGAAATTTTTTCCCATTCCTCCTTGCAAAACAGCTCGAGCTCAGTGAGGTTGGATGGAGAGCATTTGTGAACAGCAGTTTTCAGTTCTTTCCACAGATTCTCGATTGGATTCAGGTCTGGACTTTGACTTGGCCATTCTAACACCTGGATATGTTTATTTTTGAACCATTCCATTGTAGATTTTGCTTTATGTTTTGGATCATGGTCTTGTTTGAAGACAAATCTCCGTCCCAGTCTCAGGTCTTTTGCAGACTCCATCAGGTTTTCTTCCAGAATGGTCCTGTATTTGGCTCCATCCATCTTCCCATCAATTTTAACCATCTTCCATGTCCCTGCTGAAGAAAAGCAGGCCCAAACCATGATGCTGCCACCACCATGTTTGACAGTGGGGATGGTGTGGTCAGGGTGATGAGCTGTGTTGCTTTTACGCCAAACATAACGTTTTGCATTGTTGCCAAAAAGTTCATTTTTGGTTTCATCTGACCAGAGCACCTTCTTCCACATGTTTGGTGTGTCTCCCAGGTGGCTTGTGGCAAACCTTAAACAACAATTTTTATGGATATCTTTAAGAGACTCTGTCCATAGGACAACAATCAGTTGTATATTGCACAAATCTGGCCTTTATGGAAGAGTGGCAAGAAGAAAGCCATTTCTTAAAGATATCCATAAAAAGTGTTGTTTAAAGTTTGCCACAAGCCACAAGACACACCAAACATGTGGAAGAAGGTGCTCTGGTCAGATGAAACCAAAATTGAACTTTTTGGCAACAATGCAAAACGTTATGTTTGGCGTAAAAGCAACACAGCTCATCACCCTGACCACACCATCCCCACTGTCAAACATGGTGGTGGCAGCATCATGGTTTGGGCCTGCTTTTCTTCAGCAGGGACATGGAAGATGGTTAAAATTGATGGGAAGATGGATGGAGCCAAATACAGGACCATTCTGGAAGAAAACCTGATGGAGTCTGCAAAAGACCTGAGACTGGGACGGAGATTTGTCTTCAAACAAGACCATGATCCAAAACATAAAGCAAAATCTACAATGGAATGGTTCAAAAATAAACATATCCAGGTGTTAGAATGGCCAAGTCAAAGTCCAGACCTGAATCCAATCGAGAATCTGTGGAAAGAACTGAAAACTGCTGTTCACAAATGCTCTCCATCCAACCTCACTGAGCTCGAGCTGTTTTGCAAGGAGGAATGGGAAAAAATTTCAGTCTCTCGATGTGCAAAACTGATAGACATACCCCAAGCGACTTACAGCTGTAATTGCAGCAAAAGGTGGCGCTACAAAGTATTAACTTAAAGGGGCTGAATAATTTTGCACGCCCAATTTTTCAGTTTTTGATTTGTTAAAAAAGTTTGAAATATCCAATATATGTCGTTCCACTTCATGATTGTGTCCCACTTGTTGTTGATTCTTCACAAAAAAATACAGTTTTATATCTTTATGTTTGAAGCCTGAAATGTGGCAAAAGGTCGCAAAGTTCAAGGGGGCCGAATACTTTCGCAAGGCACTGTAGGTGGTTCCTCATCCTGAGGCTCCAAGGTCATTTCTGAAGAGGCCTGTGTGTCTGAAGGAGGTAGATGACTTCTCATCCTGGCCAATGCCAGAGGGTGCTCCAAAATATTTCAGAGGTGCCCCTGAATTTACATTGGTATACAGTATGAGTCTGACACCCTAAATCCATTTGTTGCACAATTAAATATACATGTCATTATGCACAATTGATCAAACTTTCAGAATAGGAATCAAATGAACCATACAACATCCTTGGCCAATTCTAGGCATAAGACACCCCAAAAGACGCAATATATCACAAAAGATACAAGATATCAGCATAATATATACGTCTTAAGATGGTCTACAGCATTGGGAATTCCCCTTACTGAGCTCAGGACCTAGTCAACACAATACAATGTGCATATTCACCTTTATGATGTCACCTCAATGAAAGTGAACCAAATCAATGGTGTGCTAGTTAGGTTGTAATCGTTTTGCTGCAGGTTACACACATCATGATGAAACTGTGTGAAATTATATCCAATGATGTGTAAGCTAGTTGGACAGAAAATTGAATATTGTCGCCCTATGTGTAATAGCATAGCAAGCAACATAGACTAACAAACAAGTATTATACTAGCCTACTTCATTACATGCATAATATTATACTCATAAAGAGATGACATAGCTGCATACCTTTTATCTTTTGAGCGTTTCTCCTCTTCTTTCCTCTTTTTCCTAAACTGGGCACCTGATGGCTTAGACCTCTTCTTATCCATTTGTGTTGATTTGGCACTTGAGCATCAGTACATTACCCATCCCCCAACACTGTCAACCAAGAGTCAAAACTAAACCAGTTCACCTTGGTGGTGTGCAGACTGGTTTTATATTATTTTTAACGATTTCGCAACAAACCAGAAAAAAATTCAACTACGTCAAACTCCAAATTCACATTATTATGAATGAATTGTGTTTTATTTGGTAGAATTTCGTAGTGACTGATTTGACTAATTGCATTAGTACTGTACAAAGTTGCTAGATTCCCCTGCTCCCCCTACCTCGGGCTTCCAATGGGGAGACCTGAGGTCAACCTACCCCCGCCCCCCTCCCCATCTCATACTTCTGAGTGGGAGACCTTCCGAGGCAGTAGCCTGCCGAGCTCACAAACTAGAATCGGGGCTCCCATTCCGACAAGGTTAATGGACCGACATTCCCACACGGTGACATGTCATTGACGTGACGTGCAAATGAGCGATAGAAAACCGATCGCGTAAATGTCACCATTCCAAAACCTTTTGTGCAGGCACACTGTAGCGCCCCCGGCAAGATGCTGTCCTGGGCGGTTGGCCATGTCGACCATACCTAAATCCTCCACTGCCCTTTTAGGCTCTGACATTCTAAACCACTCATGGGGGGACAAGCCGCTGGTCTGGCTGACTGTCCTCGTATGATCCAGCTGTCTGTGGAAAATACTGTCAGAATATTCCCAAGATGGAATTAACTAATTGCCTAAAGGCCGTTCCAATTGTACCCTACCCTTCCATGGTATATGAAACAAATTACCCAAGAGGCTTTGCTTCAAAGTTTGAACAGACAAACAATGTGTTCTGTATATTGCTACGTTGACAGGTGCAAATCACTGTTGTTCATCTGTGTATAGGAAGTAGTAGTATAATATTTGAGGTCTGGATGTAGGAGTGTGAGACCAAGGTGGGGGTGACTGTTTCAGAGCTGCCATTTACTGGGCTGTGAATGTTGACCCGTTGACCTCAACTGTTCTGGAACGGCTTTCACTGAGCCGAGTTGGACCACAGAAAGGAGCACGAAATTCGATTTGCAATTGAAGCGCTCACTAAGAAAAGTGAAGCGAGGAAGAAAAAAATGCCACCCCCCTCGGACTGTGAAAGGCAGTGCTATTTGAACCGCTCTAATGGATTTCAGTCTTTGTGTGCTAATCTAAATCCAGACTTTCCTCCCTGACTGATTGTTTTAGAGCTGGGACTCCACTTGGCTTTGACGGCACTCCATAGCTGCTCATTTTGTTTTGGATGGATAATATGCCCAAGGCCTCCCACTGAACAGTGAGCACCAGCCCATGTAGCACAGCACAGTAGAGGAAGCTGTCAAAAGCAGTCTTAGAGAAACCATGATCTAAAATGAAGCTGATTTTGAAAGTCTCAATTGTAGGCTGTGTTTTCATGCCTGTATCTGACTCACTGTCTGCCACCCAGCTGCTTCTAAAAACCATTTGGCTCATCACCTGTCGCTAGGCTACACACGCAGTTGTTTGTTTGTAGGTTGAAGTGTTTTTTACTTAATTTCTCTGGCACTGGTTCTTGGTCTGTGACTATTCCCACTAGTGAACATTAGGCTGATTTAACCCTGAAGACGGGCCAGGAGAGAAAGGAGTAGAGCTGAACCAAGACATCCATCCAATGATACAACGTTAAATATCACCCCCGTGCTCTACTGCCTTTCCCTTACAATAACCATGGGTTTATCAGTTCACTGGAAGTGAGGAAGTCTGTGTATTTTGGGGTCTTCTGTTATGCCACAGGTCAAGAGCCACTGAAAAAGATGAAGAGGAGTATAGTACTGCTTTCACATAGGATTCACGTTATGTTGCCCGTAAAAAAAATTGGGAAATGTTTATATGATCAGACCCCTTTCTACCTCTTTCTTGTCGGCATTACCGTTTTTTAAAATTGCCATTGCTTTAGCTGGCAAGGAGCAAGACATTCATCTTTGACCCCGTTGTTGAGACCATTGTCATGACAGCAGCAAGTTGTTCTAAATTGCTCTGACAGATTTCGCTTTTATTTCTCGACTTTCACAACAGTAAGTTAGCAGCTCACCGTACTTGTAAATAATTACCCTAGAATGTGTTAATTTTCCTGTTAGGGTGAAAAAAGTTGGCTACAGTTAAACGCAACATCTTTCCCTCGATCCTGGCTAAAGTCCAAGTCCCTACTGCTGATAAACATCCCACAGCATGATGCTGCCACCACCCATGCTTCACTGTAGGGATGGTATTGGCCAGGTGATGAGCTGTGCCAGGTTTCCTCAGACGTGATGCTTGGCATTGAGGCCAAAGAGTTCAATCTTTGTTTCATCAGTTTCTCATGGTCTGACAGTGCCAGAAGGCACCTAAAGTAAACGCCCAAGTGGGCTGTCATGTGCCTTTTTTTACTGAGGAGTGAGTGGCTTCCGTCTGGCCACTATAACATAGGCCTGATTTGGTGGAGTGCTGCAGAGATTGTTGTCCTTCTGGAAGGTTTTCCCATCTCCACAAAGGAACTCTGGAGCGTGAGACTTGAGGCTCACATAGGTGAATGGATCAGAACCTGCCCGCCACACGAGTCGCTGGTGCGCGATGAGACAAGGGTATCCCTACCGGCCAAGCCCTCCCTAGCCCCACAGACCTCCCAGTCACGGCTGGTTACGACAGAGCCTGGGCGCGAACCCAGAGTCTCTGGTGGCACAGCTGGCGTTGCAGGACAGCGCCCTTAACCACTGCGCCACCCGGGAGGCCTTTGGTCATATTTTCTGATTCTACACAACAGCTATTGTATATAATGACCATCGGGTTCTTGGTCACCTCCCTGACCAAGGCCCTTCTCCACTGATTGCTCAGTTTGGCTGGGCGGCCAGCTCTAGAAAGAGTCTTGGTGGTTCCAAACTGCTATTTTGAGAATGTTTGGAGGCCACTGTCTTCTTGGGCACCTTCAATGCCGCAGAAAGTATTTGGCACCCTTACCCAGATCTGTGCCTCGACAGAATCCTGTCTCGGAGCTCTACGGACAATTCCTTCTACCTCGTGGCTTGGTTTTTGCTCTGACATACACTGTCAACAGTGGGACCTTATATAGACAGATATGTGCCTTTCTAAATCATGTCCAGTCAATAGAATTTACCACAGGTGGGCTCTTATCAAATTGTAGGATCATTTCAAGTTTGATCAATGAAAACAGGATGCACGTGAGCTAAATTGAGTCTCATAGCAAAGGGTCAGAATACTTAAGTTATTTCTGTTTCATTTTTACATTTGTAAACTTTTTTTTCGCTTTGTCATTATGGGGTATTCTGTGTAGATTGAGGAATGTTTTTATTTATTCAATTTTAGAAATAAGGCTTTAGCAAAATGGAGAAAGTTAAGGGTCTAAATACTTTCAGAGTACACTATATGAGCTGGTAGCCAGCTAGATAACTAACGTTACGTTTAGCTAGCAACAAACCAAAGCATTGTCAAAGTTGCTTTTATTTGCCTGGCTTGCTAGATTTACTTCATATCCTGACCTAAATAGATTTTTAAACAGGTGGGGTTTTTTGTGCATAAAATAGAGCTGGTAACATTATTTGGACCAGCTGTGCTGCATGCAGACTGCCATTTTGTTTATAATTTTTTCATAATGACAAGTACGGAGTTTGATGTAGAATATTCATGATTTAATGGTGCCAAAGCCAACAAAGCCTGTACTTTTATCTACGCCAAACTAGTCAAGATTGCTGTAACATGTTTAAAAGTCTCACCAGTATAAAATACTGGTGGGACGTTTTTTTATACTGGTGGGACTTTTAAACATGTTACAGCAATCTTGACTAGTTTGGCGTAAATAAAAGTACAGGCTTTGTTGGCTGCAACACCATTCAGATATAAAGATAAGTTGGCGGCAAACCGTCTTGGTTTGATTTCTTGTGTGGTCATCTATAGTGCAAGTCAGTCTCCAATTCAATTGTTCCTAAATTCTTCTAGTTAAACACAGTATGCTAATTCTGTCCCAATGCAAGGGCATAATCTCTATCAAATAGTGCTCTGTGATTATTCAACATGTTTATTCCCGGGTTATTAAACAAAAAATTGACCATGGGTTCAATTACTTTAATCACATTCCGTTTTTTTTTTCAACGAGGCGTTACTCTAGAGAAAGAAAAACAAGCACGAGAGAAATCAAACTGTGACGCTATAGGAAGTTGTTTTCAACAGGAAAATATTCAACCTAGTTCACCACAGAAAACAATGAATGAACACCAATGCTCCTAATCCATTGCATGTGTGCTGCCTGCCATGTTCTTCCCGGCCCTGAACAGATGGATACATGCAGACGGTATTAGAAAGGAATGTATACAACACAACGACGAGAGTGATAGACTGTTCGTGTGGTAGCTCTACCCGATTGATAGTTGGACTTGGTAATTAGCAGTCTTGAAAGTATGCCCTATCTACTTTGAAGAACTGAAATAGTAATTTTTGTCAGACAGCTCTGCTGCATTGGCAGCTGCTAGCCTAGCTAAATAGGATGACCCGTTGGGGAGCAGAGAGATGTTGGCTGGCTGGCTGGCTGTCTGGCTGGCTGGCTGCTAGTGCCTGAGCAGAGATGTTAGATGGTTGGCTGGCTGGCTGCTAGTGCCTGAGCAGAGATGTTAGATGGTTGGCTGGCTGGCTGCTAGTGCCTGAGCAGAGATGTTAGATGGTTGACTGGCTGGCTGGCTGCTAGTGCTTGAGCAGAGATGTTAGATGGTTGACTGGCTGGCTGGCTGCTAGTGCTTGAGCAGAGATGTTAGATGGTTGACTGGCTGGCTGGCTGCTAGTGCCTGAGCAGAGTTGTTAGATGGTTGACTGGCTGGCTGGCTGCTAGTGCCTGAGCAGAGATGTTAGATGGTTGACTGGCTGGCTGGCTGCTAGTGCCTGAGCAGAGATGTTAGATGGTTGGCTGGCTGGCTGGCTGCTAGTGCCTGAGCAGAGATGTTAGATGGTTGGCTGGCTGGCTGGCTGCTAGTGCCTGAGCAGAGATGTTAGATGGTTGGCTGGCTGGCTGGCTGCTAGTGCCTGAGCAGAGATGTTAGATGGTTGGCTGGCTGGCTGGCTGCTAGTGCCTGAGCAGAGATGTTAGATGGTTGGTTGGCTGGCTGGCTGCTAGTGCCTGAGCAGAGATGTTAGATGGTTGGCTGGCTGGCTGGCTGCTAGTGCCTGAGCAGAGATGAGATTATGACTAACGAATGAAAGTAATCAAATTAAACAGTAAAATGACAATGGAATTGTTTAATTGTTTAAAAAGCTAAAATAATTTTAAGATAAGAATTTCAGTTAACATTCTTTTTTTTTTTAACAGTACCGAATCCAAACAGACTTCAGAACGGACTAATCACTCTGCACTACTATTAAATTATTTTACAGGGAATTATTAATGTGATTTGTATGGCCAGCCATATCTCCATCAGAAGCCATACTGTAGGGCCTTCTGTGGTACAGTCAATCAGCGGACACAGATCGGACGTCATCTCAATTATATTTATCATACGTCAGCACACATCAGTGACCTGTGAGCACCCAGGGACACCCGTGGGAGTGCTCCATACTGGCCTGATGGATGTTGTGTGTCTTGGTCTCTGTGTATCTCTGTTGGTCTCTTTGTGTGTATGGGCCTGCCTGCCTGGATACTGGCATTTAGCAGCAGCAGATGTCACTAGTGAAAAATGGAAAGACATAAGAGGGGGGATGGTATCTGGTGCTGCCTGCTTATGTAGCAGGCCATGCAGGAGCCATGGGCAGGATATAATCACTACTGAGGCGTGCAACTTTCACTGGTCTTTGATTTATCACAGCGCTGGTCTTTGGTGTGTGAGCCTGAAGTGGAATGAACTCATCTGGACCACAGAGGTGTTTTTCCTCCCCCAGTAAATTACCTCCGACAGACAACCTGATGGATGGACAGAGCAGTGTTATCTTGCCTGTCATTTCTGCATGATTGCAGAATAAGGATATGTCTGCCTTTCTCCCACTGTCTCCATCTGTCTTATGTTCACCTTCTCTCTCGTTTTGTTCTCTCCCTCCTTTTTCAACCCCTGCCTCTCTTCCCCTTTTCCCACTCTCTCCTCAGGTCTTTGAAACCCCCAGGAAGCCTTGGTTGTGCTGGTAGACGTGTGGCTAGTTGAGGCCAGGGCAGTGGGGGAGTTGGGCTGGGAGTCGTGTAGCTAGCTGAGGCCAGGGCAGTGGGGGAGTTGGGCTGCGAGTCGTGTAGCTAGCTGAGGCCAGGGCAGTGGGGGAGTTGGGCTGGGAGTCGTGTAGCTAGCTGAGGCCAGGGCAGTGGGGGAGTTGGGCTGGGAGTCGTGTAGCTAGCTGAGGCCAGGGCAGTGGGGGAGTTGGGCTGGGAGTCGTGTAGCTAGCTGAGGCCAGGGCAGTGGGGGAGTTGGGCTGGGAGTCGTGTAGCTAGCTGAGGCCAGGGCAGTGGGGGAGTTGGGCTGGGAGTCGTGTAGCTAGCTGAGGCCAGGGCAGTGGGGGAGTTGGGCTGCGAGTCGTGTAGCTAGCTGAGGCCAGGGCAGTGGGGGAGTTGGGCTGGGAGTCGTGTGAGCTGGCTGAGGCCAGGGCAGTGGGGAGTTGGGCTGGGAGTCGTGTAGCTAGCTGAGGCCAGGGCAGTGGGGGAGTTGGGCTGGGAGTCGTGTAGCTAGCTGAGGCCAGGGGAGTTGGGCTGGGAGTCGTGTAGCTAGCTGAGGCCAGGGGAGTTGGGCTGGGAGTCGTGTAGCTAGCTGAGGCCAGGGGAGTTGGGCTGGGAGTCGTGTAGCTAGCTGAGGCCAGGGGAGTTGGGCTGGGAGTCGTGTAGCTAGCTGAGGCCAGGGGAGTTGGGCTGGGAGTCGTGTAGCTAGCTGAGGCCAGGGGAGTTGGCCTGGGAGTTGTGTAGCTAGCTGAGGCCAGGGGAGTGGGGGAGTTGGGCTGGGAGTCGTGTAGCTCGCTGAGGCCAGGGCAGTGGGGGAGTTGGGCTGGGAGTCGTGTAGCTAGCTGAGGCCAGGGCAGTGGGGGAGTTGGGCTGGGAGTCGTGTAGCTAGCTGAGGCCAGGGGAGTTGGGCTGGGAGTCGTGTAGCTAGCTGAGGCCAGGGGAGTTGGGCTGGGAGTCGTGTAGCTAGCTGAGGCCAGGGCAGTGGGGGAGTTGGGCTGGGAGTCGTGTAGCTAGCTGAGGCCAGGGGAGTTGGCCTGGGAGTTGTGTAGCTAGCTGAGGCCAGGGGAGTGGGGGAGTTGGGCTGGGAGTTGTGTAGCTAGCTGAGGCCAGGGCAGTGGGGGAGTTGGGCTGGGAGTCGTGTAGCTAGCTGAGGCCAGGGGAGTGGGGGAGTTGGGCTGGGAGTTGTGTAGCTAGCTGAGGCCAGGGGAGTGGGGGAGTTGGGCTGGGAGTCGTGTAGCTAGCTGAGGCCAGGGCAGTGGGGGAGTTGGGCTGGGAGTCGTGTAGCTAGCTGAGGCCAGGGCAGTGGGGGAGTTGGGCTGGGAGTCGTGTAGCTAGCTGAGGCCAGGGCAGTCCATGGGCAGGGTTTCTGAACAGGTGGCTCCTATGTTTGCCCATCTGTCCATAGTAACAGCAGTTTCCCCGTGGCAACTTTTCCACCTCCCTGCCTTGTTTTCTTTCCAGACTGGGGGTCATGTTGCCAGGTTCCCGGAGCCAAGATTTCCAATCTCTTTCTGTAGTAGTAGGTTAGGGAGACCCAGGGGAGCTGAACACAGTCTGTTGGATTTTAAGAGAACACACCTGTCACCTCGGTAACAGTAGTGTCCTTGTTCTCTGTGTGTGAGGTGTGTTTTGTTTTGGGGGTGGGGTGACTCATAGCTGCTAAGACTCGGGACCAGATCTTGATAATCTCGTTTCTCTTTTCATTAGAAAATGTTCTCATTAATATTGATCTATTAATTTACTGCAACTGGCCCATGAAGGGTATGCAAAAATACCCAAACTCTTAAAGGGGATGTTGAACTAAAATCCCAAATTTCCTAAGTAATTCCTTACATTAAAACACACTGATTAATAATATAAATGCAACATGTAAAGTGTTGGTCCCATGTTTCATGAGCTGAAATAAAACATCCCCAAAATGTTCCATACGCACAATTATTTCTCACATTTTGTGCACAAATTAGTTTACATCCCTATTAGAGGCCGACCGATTCATCGGAATGGCCGATTTTAATTAGGGCCGATTTCAAGTTTTCATAACAATCGTAAATCGGTATTTTTGGACCCCGATTTGGCTTTTTTTTAACACCTTTTATTGAACCTTTTATTGAACTAGGCAAGTCAGTCAAGAATACATACTTATTTTCAATGATGGCCTAGGAACGGTGGATTAACTGCCTTGTTCAGGGGCAGAATGACAGATTTTTACCTTGTCAGCTCAGAGATTCAATCTTGCAACCTTACAGTTAACTAGTCCAACGCTCTAACCACCTGATTACATTGCACTCCAATAGGAGCCTGCCTGTTACACGAATGCAGTAAGCCAAGGTAAGTTGCTAGCTAGCATTAAACTTATCTTGTAAAAAACAATCAATCATAATCACTAGTTAACTACACATGGTTGATGATATTACTAGTTTATCTAGCATGTCCTGCGTTGCATATAATCGATGCGGTGCGTATTCGCGAAAAAGGATTGTCGTTGCTCTGTGTACCTAACCATAAACATCCATGCCTTTCTTAAAATCAATACACAAGTATATATTTTTAAACCTGCATATTTAGTTAATATTGCTTGCTAACATTACTCGTTGCGAACTGTGAAGACTTTCTTCCTAACAAAGACAGCCAACTTCGCCAAACGGGGGATGATTTAACCAAAGCGAATTTGTGAAAATGAGAGAGGCCTGTAATTTTCATCATAGGTACTCTTCAACTATGACAGACAAAATGAGAAAAAATCACATTGTAGGATTTTTAATGAATTTATTTGCAAATTATGGTGGAAAATAAGTATTTGGTCAATAACAAAAGTTTATCTCAATACTTTGTCATTGCCAACAAAGGGTATATAACAGAGGTCAAACGTTTTCTGTAAGTCTTCACAAGGTTTTCACAAACTGTTGCTGGTATTTTGGCCCATTCCTCCATGCAGATCTCCTCTAGAGTAGTGACGTTTTGGGGCTGTTGCTGGGCAACACGGACTTTCAACTCCCTCCAAAGATTTTCTATGGGGTTGAGATCTGGAGACTGGCAAGGCCACTCCAGGACCTTGAAATGCTTCTTACGAAGCCACTCCTTTGTTGCCCGGGCGGTGTGTTTGGGATCATTGTCATTCTGAAAGGACGCAGCCACGTTTCATCTTCAATGCCCTTGCTGATGGAAGGAGGTTTTCACTCAAAATCTCACGATACATGGCCCCATTCATTCTTTCCTTTACACGGATCAGTCGTCCTGGTCCCTTTGCAGAAAAACAGCCCCAAAGCAAGTTTCCACCCCCATGCTTCACAGTAGGTATGGTGTTCTTTGAATGCAACTCCGCATTCTTTGTCCTCCAAACATGACGAGTTGAGTTTTTACCAAAAAGTTATATTTTGGTTTCATCTGACCATATGACATTCTCCCAATCTTCTTCTGGATCATTCAAATGCTCTCTAGCAAACTTCAGACGGGCCTGGACATGTACTGGCTTAAGCAGGGGGACACGTCTGGCACTGCAGGATTTGAGTCCCTGGTGGTGTCAAATCAAATAATTTTATTTTAGTGTGTTACTGATGATAGGCTTTGTTACTTTGGTCCCAGCTCTCTGCAGGTCATTCACTAGGTCCCCCCCGTGTGGTTCTGGGATATTTGCTCACCGCTCTTGTGACATCGGGTGGTGTAGGGGTCCTGGAGGGCAGGTAGTTTACCCCCGGTGATTTGTTGTGCAGACCTCACTACCCTCTGGAGAGCCTTGCGGTTGTGGGCAGAGCAGTTGCCGTACCAGGCGGTGATACAGCCGACAGAATGCTCTCGATTGTGCATCTGTAGAAGTTTGAGTGCTTTTGGTGACGAGCTGAATTTCTTCAGCCTCCTGAGGATGAAGAGGCGCTGCTGCGCCTTTTCACAACGCTGTCTGTGTGGGTGGACCAATTCAGTTTGTCCGTGATGTGTACGCCGAGGAACTTAACTTACTACCCTCTCCACTGAGGGTGCTCCGTCTGCTGTTTCCTGAAGTCCACAATCATCCCCATTGTTTTGTTGACGTTGAGTGTGAGGTTATTTTCCTGACACCACACTCCAAGGGCCCTCACCACCTCCCTGTAGGCCATCTCGTTGTTGTTGGTAATCAAGCCTACCACTGTAGTTTCGTCTGCAAACTTGATTGATTTGGAGGCGTGCCTGACCACGCAGTCGTGTGTGAACAGGGAGTACAGGAGAGGGCTCAGAACGCACCCATGTGGGGCCCCAGTGTTGAGGATCAGCGGGGTGGAGATGTTGTTACCTACCCTCACCACCTGGGGGCGGCCCATCATGATGTCCAGTACCCAGTTGCACAGGGCGGGGTCGAGAGCCAGGGTCTCGAGCTTGATGACCAGTTTGGAGGGTACTATGGTGTTCAATGCTGAGCTGTAGTTGATGAACAGCATTCTCACATAGGTATTCCTCTTGTCCAGATGGGTTAAGGCAGTGTGGTAAGCAAATTGGAGTGGGTCTAGGGTGTCAGGTAGGATCGAGGTGATATGGACCTTGACTAGTCTCTCAAAGCACTTCATGGTGGAAGTGAGTGCTACGGGGCAGTAGTCGTTTAGCTCAGTTACCTTAGCTTTCTTAGGAACAGGAACAATGGTGGGCCTCTTGAAGCATGTGGGAACAGCAGACTGGGATAAGGATTGATTGAATATGTCCGTAAACACACCAGCCAGCTGGTCTGTGCATGTTCTGAGGACGCGGCTGGGGATGCCGTCTGGGCCTGCAGCCTTGCGAGAGTTAACACGTTTAAATGTTTTACTCACGTTATTTAGTCTGTCTGGGAGCAAGACATCCTGGTCCAAGACGGTGCTGTTTTTTTTTTTTTTTTGTAATCCGTGATTTACTGTATACCCTGCCACATACCTCTTGTGCCTGAGCCGTTGAATTGCAACTCTACTTTGTCTCTATACTGACACTTAGCTTGTTTTATTGCCTTGCGGAGGGAATAGCTACACTGTTTGTATTCGGTCATGTTTCTGGTCACCTTGCCCTGGTTAAAAGCAGTGGTTCGTGCTTTCAGTTTCGCGCGAATGCTACCATCAATCCACGGTTTCTGGTTTGGGAATGTTTTAATCGTTGCTGTGGGTATAACGTCACCTATGCACTTTCCAATGAACTCGCTCACCAAATCAGCGTATTCGTCATGGTTGTTGTTGGACGCAATGCGGAACATATCCCAATCCACGTGATCGAAGCAGTCTTGAAGCGTGGAATCAGATTGGTCGGACCAGCGTTGAACAGACCTGAGCGCGGGAGCTTCTTGTTTTAGTTTCTGTCTGTAGGCTGGAAGCAACAAAATGGAGTCGTGGTCAGCTTTTCCCGAAAGGAGGGCGTGGGAGGGACTTATATGTGTCGCGGAAGTTAGAATAACAATGATCCAGGGTTTTACCAGCCCTAGTAGCGCAATTGATATGCTGATAGAATTTGGGGAGTCTTGTTTTCAGATTAGCCTTGTTAAAATCCCCAGCTACAATGAATGCAGCCTCAGGATATGTGGTTTCCAGTTTACATAGTCAAATAAAGTTTGTTCAGGGCCATCTGTGTCTGCTTGGGGGGGAATATATACGGCTGTGATTATAATCGAAGATAATTCTCTTGGTAGATAATGCGGTCGTCATTTGATTGTGAGGAATTCTAAGTCGGGTGAACAGAAGGACTTGTTCCTGTATGTTGTTGTGATCACACCACGTCTTGTTAATCATAAGGCATACCCCGCCGCCCCTCTTCTTACCAGAAAGTTGTTTGTTTCTGTCATTGCGATGCGTGAAGAAACCAGCTGGTTGCACCGACTCCGTTAGTCTCTCGAGTGAGCCATGCTTCCTTGAAGCAAAGAACGTTACAGTCTCTGTCTCTCTGGAATGCTCCAATTTCATTAACCTTGTTGTCAAGAGACTGGACATTGGCGAGTAGTATGCTAGGGAGCGGTGTGCGATGTGCCCGTCTCCAGAGCCTGACCAGAAGACCGCCTCGTTTGCCCTTTTACGGTGTCGTTGTTTAGGGTCGCCGGCTGGGATGCGATCCATTGTCCTGGGTGGAAGGCAAAACACAGGATCCGCTTCGGGTGAGTCATATTCCTGGTCGTAATGATGGTGAGTTGACGTTGCTCTTATATTCAGTCGTTCCTCCCGACTGTGTGTAATGAAACCTAAGATTACCTGGAGTACCAATGTAAGAAATAACATGTAAAAAAAAAAAAATACTGCATAGTTTCCTAGGAACGCAAAGCGAGGCGGCCATCTGTCGGCGCCGGAAGTACACTGGCAATACTAAAGTGCCTATAAGAACATCCAATAGTCAAAGGTATATGAAATACAAATGGTATAGAGAAATAGTCCTATAATTCCTATAACAACTGCAACCTAAAACTTCTTACCTGGGAATATTGAAGACTCATGTTAAAAAGGAACCACCAGCTTTCATATGTTCTCATGTTCTGAGCAAGGAACTTAAACGTTAGCTTTCTTACATGGCACATATTACACTTTTACTTTCTTCTCCAACACTTTGTTTTTGCATTTGTATTTAAACCAAATTGAACATGTTTCGTTATATATTTGAGGCTAAATTGATTTTGCTGGTGTTAAAATAAGTGTTCATTCAGTATTGTTGTAATTGTCATTAGTATAAATAAATTGTCCGATTTTAATCGGTATCAGCTTTTTTTTGTCCTCCAATAATCAGTATCGGTATCGGCGTTGAAAAATCATAATCGGTCGGCCTCTAATCCCTGTTAGTTATTTACGCAACAATTTCAATGATTTTACTGAGTTAAAGTTCATATAAGGAAATCAGCCAATTTAAATAGATAAATTGGGCCCCAATCTATGTATTTGACAATACTGGGGAGGGGCGCAGCCGGTCAGGATAAATGCTCGTTAACATGGATGTAAACAAATTTGTGCACAACATTTGAGAGAAATAAGCTTTTTGTGCTTATGGAACATTTCTGGGATCTTTTATTTCAGGTCATGAAACACGGGACCAACCTTTAACGTGTTGCATTTATATTTTTGTTCTGTATAATTAAAATGCAACATCTAATTTTTATTCTGTCTTCTCTAATGTAAGATGACACTTACTGTATATTACAATGTAAGGTGACACAATTACTGTTCATCTCCTCAACATATGCTTAGCGGTAGAGCTCCTAGCCTACAGCACAATGAGATCAACTTGAACTGCAATGATGAGACTACATGTTCTTCACATGACTGGGAATACAGATATGCATCTGTTTTGTCACAGATACCTTTAAATCAAATCAAATTTTATTTGTCACATACACATGGTTAGCAGATGTTAATGCGAGTGTAGCGAAATGCTTGTGCTTCTAGTTCTCACAATGCAGTAATAACCAACAAGTAATCTAACTAACAATTCCTAAACTACTGTCTTATACACAGTGTAAGGGGATAAAGAATATGTACATAAGGATATATGAATGAGTGATGGTACAGAGCAGCATAGGCAAGATACAGTAGATGGTATCGAGTACAGTATATACATATGAGATGAGTATGTAAACAAAGTGGCATAGTTAAAGTGGCTAGTGATACATGTATTACATAAGGATGCAGTCGATGATATAGAGTACAGTATATACGTATGCATATGAGATGAATAATGTAGGGTAAGTAACATTATATAAGGTAGCGTTGTTTAAAGTGGCTAGTGATATATTTACATCATTTCCCATCAATTCCCATTATTAAAGTGGCTGGAGTTGAGTCAGTGTCAGTGTGTTGGCAGCAGCCACTCAATGTTAGTGGTTGCTGTTTAACAGTCTGATGGCCTTGAGATAGAAGCTGTTTTTCGTCTCTCGGTCCCAGCTTTGATGCACCTGTACTGACCTCGCCTTCTGGATGATAGCGGGGTGAACAGGCAGTGGCTCGGGTGGTTGATGTCCTTGATGATCTTTATGGCCTTCCTGTAACATCGGGTGGTGTAGGTGTCCTGGAGGGCAGGTAGTTTGCCCCCGGTGATGCGTTGTGCAGACCTCACTACCCTCTGGAGAGCCTTACGGTTGAGGGCGGAGCAGTTGCCGTACCAGGCGGTGATACAGCCCGCCAGGATGCTCTCGATTGTGCATCTGTAGAAGTTTGTGAGTGCTTTTGGTGACAAGCCAAATTTTTTCAGCCTCCTGAGGTTGAAGAGGCGCTGCTGCACCTTCTTCACGATGCTGTCTGTGTGAGTGGACCAATTCAGTTTGTCTGTGATGTGTATGCCGAGGAACTTAAAACTTGCTACTCTCTCCACTACTGTTCCATCGATGTGGATAGGGGGGTGTTACCCTTTGCTGTTTCCTGAAGTCCACAATCATCTCCTTAGTTTTGTTGACGTTGAGTGTGAGGTTATTTTCCTGACACCACACTCCGAGGGCCCTCACCACCTCCCTGTAGGCCGTCTCGTCGTTATTGCGTTTTATATTTTTAAGTGTAGATTCAATGTATGGAATCACCTGGGAAATGTACAATTTTAGGTAAACTTCCCCTTTAAGTCTGTTTTAATCCGTGTTAGTTGATGGCAAGGCTGGTGCTGCTCTGTAGTGTTTCCAGTCTGATGGCGGAGTCAGGAGGCTCGGGGAAGAAGGGAAATCATTGAACTAATTGGTGTCACCGGCACTGGGTTTTCCCACACTGCAGGCCAAGCTGTTATCCTGCCACAAAGACTTTCCCTATTTCCTTAGCATCCAGAGGTACTGAAGTGTAGCCCCAATTGTGGATTTTCTCTCACTCAACTTTTTGTGCTTTTTCATTTGTACTATAAAACATTTAATATGGTTGTTGAACAGCCTTAATGTAATATAAGTGCCTTAAGTGAAGCACAGATGATCAGGTCTTAAATAAGCTGCTTTGACTCTGACAGGTTAGCATAAATCACCTTGCCATAGGCCTCAGCTGGTCCCTGGCTATTGCTCTCCCTCTCTCATTCCTTCCCTTCCTCTCTCACGGCCACAACAACAGGTGGGCCTCAGCCTGCTTCTTCAATACAAAGACTTCCATGGCCATTCTGATGTTCATCAACCTGTTAAACACTCGCCAAGCTTTTCAGTAGGATTTCAGGCTGCTGAAGTGCGATTATGGGACGCAGGACTGCAGTGTCTTACGAGGATTTATATTGCATGCCAAACATAATCTCTCCTACCAACACAACCAAATGTATCTGCCGCGGAGGTCAGTTCTGAGCTGCCTCCAAAACACACACCCACACACCACACCTCCTCAGTGACGTTGACAACAGGCCTGAGAGAATATCTGAGCTCAGTAAGAATATTAACAGTCTTCTCCCTCTCCTCACCCTTCATGTTGTCCGCCTGCTGAAAAGGCAACCAGAGGGTTCTCATGGCACACGGCCAGCCTTGAGTGAAAATGTAAAGAATTCCCCTCTTCTCCCTGTCCGTCTTTTCTCTAGTCTTGCATGGAAATTATACCCAACACAAAAGACCAGCTTACCCAACAGCCAAGCCCAAAGCAAGGCTTAATTAAAAAAAAATGCAATGGGATGTGCTAGGAGTGGAGGAGAAAAGAGGGTGGTGGTACCATCAACTCATGCAGTAAGCAGAAATGTCATTTGATCTAAATGGCATGGGAGAAATGGTGCTGGATGTTTCTCTTGCTGATATTGTAGTGTTATTCAGCTTCATTGCAGGCTCCCTTAAAAGCATATGTACACAGTGGAGCTGCTGGCCCCTGGACATTTCATAAGTCATTGTGGCTCTGTATTAGATTGTTAGACTCGTCCCCTTGTGTTCTCTTCCTTGTGCAGAGGAATGCTTATTGCTGCCTTAAGATTTAGTGAGAACGGACCCATGTTAGTCTCCAAGTCACTTCTCTGATTTGTATTGCTCGGGAGGACTCTTCTGCTCTGGTGGACTTGTTCAGCTTTAGCGGTCTTCTGGTCTACGGGAGGTTTCTCAGGCTCAAGTGTTTGGCGAACCTTAGGCACGGGGCTGAAGTAGTTTTTAAAAGCTTTACAGTTCCACTTTAGTCCTACACAATGCGTCATTCACAAGTCATGTTTTAAGTGTGAGGTCAACAAAGAAAAGTACAAATAGGTTATAAACTCAGTCCAAAGTGATACTATATCTAGGTACATTCTTGAGATGAAGACGAAAGACCAAGTCCAAGAATGTCTCTACTTGTTGTCTGTTATATTGTGTGGGTCATTTAAGAGATGGATGTTCCAAACAGTCCTGGTACTGTGAGTGTAGAGTGAGATCTTTATTTCTGTAGGTCTGGCCTCGCTCTTTCTACAAATGTCCACAAGCCACATTCAGAGTAGCACAGTCTCCAAGTAAATTATTTCATTGAGTTGTTGTGCATGGGAGCACTTTGACTCTGCATCCACGTGTCTTGGAAAGCACCCTAGGCCAGTTGGAGACTCGCTGGCCACACCACTGCTGATATTTCCCAAGGGACTGCAACTGCTGCTGCTACTGCTGCCTCCCTCCCTCCATGCACTTCACGTCACTCAGTTGTCAGAGTCAAAAGTGGCAGGGCATGATACCAGGGCATTACACCACTCCCCCTCCCCCACACATCACATGGTATGTTTGGGCTATAAAAAGCACAGCAGAAATCATGTTTGTTTCTCCTCAGGCCAGAAACGGATGTTTTCCCTGGCTAACTCTGTCCCTCCTCCTGTCTACAAGGCTTTACAGATGCTATTCCATCAAGAACTGAATTAAATACCGGGCCTCAAAACAGAGTGATGTTAGAATGTAATTTGTGTTTAAAGCACTGCTCTCCTGTGCATCTCCTAGCTTGAAGGTTTTTAATTTACCCAGCTCTGTGGTGAATATATTGTGTTGACTGCTTCTCTACATTTTCCAGTCTGGGCCTCCCTGTTACATTGCTGCTGATGATGATGATGATGATGATGAAGTGGAAGGAATGCGGTGAAGACACCCCTCTTGTTGAATGATCCGATGAGAGAGCCAGGGCTCAGGCAGCTTAACAGGGAGTGTGAGTCATCAGGTTGTGATTGCCATGTTTGGTACCAAAGAGACTCAGTCTCACCTCGTGGGTTAAATTACCTCAGAGAGAGGAGGAAAGGATTAGACATCCCAGAGACTAAAACAGCCCTCCTTAACCTGGACGAGAGACCACTATACTTATTCACCTACTTTAATCACGTTTATTGGTTCATTGTTCTGTCAACTCCTGTTACTGTTGGGATTATTATAGATAGTTGAAGCAGTGATACTGACAGATCAGATGTTATATCTTAGGTCCAGTTCCTCACTTTGCACCACTTGGTCGTCTTGTTAAATTATCATTGCAACTTTGTGCCCGTGTCCACGCCAGAGGTCACACTGTGTAATCTTTTCCAAACAAGTGGGCAGATTTCTACTGTGATGGTTTCTGTTGACCTCCTGACCAGTCCTTGTTAGTGTAATTAGACGCAGATCACCTGTTTGTTTAGCACTCTGGTGTTGAAACTGGCTTCATGCTGACTGTAGAATTCCACTCATGTTGGGTGCTCTGTTTGTGGGAGTGACACATCTAACTCACTGATTCATCACTTTCTCCCAGTGATGGATGTTATTGCTGGCCAGTGTTGGCCAAGCGTGAAATAAAATTGCAGTACTGACTTGTTTTAGTATAGCTCCATGTTTGGTGGGTAGCACTGAGCATTGGTTGATAATTTATCAGATTCAGCCCAACCCAAGAGAGCAAACTCATCATTGCTGTGAAACTTCATCTTTGTCCTTCATGCCTTTTCTGTCCATACGGTAGAGCATGTTCAACATGATATTAAAAGATTTAGGGATTATGGTCTCAGTGTTTCAGTGGGCCAGCTCCAGCTTGTGACCAGGCAGGGAAGTCTGTTGATAAGCTGACTGATTGAACACACAAGGCAGACTGCTTCTTCCAACCTGTCACTCAGGCGGCCTTACAGGGGTCTTTACCAACTCGGCCGGTGGTCCCAGCATCTGCAGTACCCCTGGCTGTGCCCGCCTGTGATGTCAAGGGAGCAGACCCAGCCCTCCTGGTGAGACCTTACCATGTATCCTGCCATGTAAGTCTTCAATCGACCAGGGGAAATTGACAGAAGTCATTTTTTCAAACCAAGCGGACAGATTTAGTCCCTCATCAAATGCATTTGATGCTTGTTGGGTGCAATTACACAACAGCACGGTGGCTTCGCATTCATTTAAGAGATGCCTGTGTGGTAGTTCAGGAGAAATTGGTCCTGTGGTGGATTTACTTCTTAGATATTTTCTCCATCTCAACCTGTTCCCGTCAGCTTGAGACGGTCTCTGCTGCATTCCCAACCAGACGTGAGTCTGAAATTAAAGCAGTGCCTGTGGCAGTGTTTGGTCCACAGAGATCAGTCCTGTGAAGGCATAGTGAATGGCAGCAGGCTCATGCTTCTCACTGTGTGATGATCGACAGAGGAACAACCAGGACCAGCCCTCATCACTCAACTCTTTACTGCACAGAACAAGAGGCCCTTTGGCATTCAGATGGACATACCAGACCAGGAGTCTGTAGACTTTCTCTCTCTCCTGTCAGAGAGCGTTAAAGGGCAGATTATATTCGAACTTGTTTGACTGGAGCGACACCTCTCTGTGTAGCGGTCCTTTTTAAAGTGAACCTGTCTCTTTTAAAGGCCTACTACGGATGGTTTGGAGGGACAGACTGGGAGAGAGGGACCGCACTGACCTTCCTCATATCTCGGACCAAACAGAATGCCCAATGGAGTTGCCAACAAAGTAATATGAATTTGAGTGGACTTTGGGGACACACCATTGTATTTTGCCACTGGCCAAAGCTCAGTTGACACACAGTATCAAGATAGTGACTGACTTCACACTTTTTGTGTGCGTTAGTATGCAGGCACACAACTCCATATATCCCCAGACTCCCCCTAGCTCTCTGCTTTGCGTCAGTGAACATTCACAACCACCGACGAGAAGACTACACAACACTGCTTCTACCGGTTTGGAGGTTATTGTAGCAACGGCTGGTTGCTATCAAACAAGACAAGCTTCTCCCCAGCCGTCTAGCTAGCTCCGCACGCTTCTGATTTCTGTGCGGTTTAAGGCACTACTGTGATTTACTGCGTGGGCCAATCTCCTCCGGCATCTCACAGCCACAGCTCCTCTCACCACTGCAGTTTTAATCTGTCATCCCGGTGATATGCAGGGCCCTGTGCCCCGACGAGAGAGTCGGGCCTTCCTCCGCTAGGCTAGGAGATTTGGCCTTCCCTGAGCTGTGTTAAGTACCGACCCACCAGACTACTAAATCACAGCCTGTCCTGGTCTGAACCGTGTCTTCACACTGTCTTTAGTGGCACAGGATGTTTTAGACCCAGGACCAGATAGGGAGGTAACACACACACACACAATGTGTCTGTGAGAGGCCAAACGAAGGCTTCGCTCCTCTGTCTCCCTAATCCGGTAAATCCCCTGGCCCATTTCCCCATGCTGGAATGAAAGGGCCACGTCACCATAGAAACAGGATCAATAAATCATTAGGATAAAAGGTGTGTTTGGTAGAGAGGGAGAGCTCTCTTTTTTTTTTTTATTAAGACGTTATACATTTTATCGCTGTGTTTTAGGATGTTTCCATGTGCATCACATTTTCTACTCTACCAATGGTTTTATAACAAACTGTTGCTATAAATAGCAAACTTGCCCAATGTGTTTTTGCCACATGCTCTCTAGACAACAGTCCTCTGATTTTAAGTTGACAGGGTAGGTAATATGATGGCATACCGATAATCATATTTTAACAAAAAAAAAAAATCATTGGCAGCCAAGCATCAATCTTCATGTCACCAACATTCTAATAATACCCTCAATATTTATTGGAAATTTGCATCAAGCTCATCACCATCCGCCACTTAACCACCATGACGTCCATAACTTATTTCATTGGCCTATAAACTCTTAATGCTTTTCCACGTGGTGGTGGTAGATATATCGAGTAACTCCATTTACTTCGACATGGTTTCTTTGTGCATGGAGTTTCCACCACAATTGTTGCATAATCTATTTCACAGACACAAATGATCCCACTTTGTTTTGGGATGTTTCCATCAGACCTGGCTTGAGTTTCTTTTTTTTTTTTTGCGTCAGATAATTCAACCGCATGGAATAGTTGGATGGAAACCTTGTTACTGACGGAATCAATCTCGTACTCACTAAATCACAGTTGATGGGAAAGTCTAGATATTGATTTAAAACACCACCGAATAGAGTCTGATAAATCAATATGAGGCAGTGCTTCACCCGCTGTAGGATTATATCATCAAATCTCTGAAGTCAAGGGCCTATCATTTATCCCACATGGTCCAATTGATTTAGCTAGAGACTTTGATTGAGTTGGGTGATATGGCCAACCTGATACTCTAACATGATACAGCTTTACAGACATTTATACAGTAGCTTGTCCCTCTGTCAAATCTACATTTACCCTCTTCCTCACCAGATCAACATGGCAGAGTGCTGTACAGCTAGCACACTAGGGGTGTTGGGCTGGGTGTATGTATGGGTTTTGAGCCAGGGAGGAGAACGGAGAGATGAGTTGTGTGGGGGGGTGCGCTTAGTCTCAGAAAACCCCCGCAATAAAACCGTTCCAAGACTCCTTTCAGTCAGCATGTTTATTCCTGGGCTGAGGGGAACATTCTTCAGGGGACTGCCTGGACGGCCCTATTTTAGCCCTCTGGAGGAGGGGTCCGAGTGGCAGCAGACCTGTTGGAGCCTCTAGTCTACATGGTCTCCTCACTGTGCTGTTGGGCAGCTACTGAGACGCTTCTTTCCGGACCTCACAGGACACTGACAAAAAGGCAGACCCTCTCACAAACAAAAGTTTTCAGGTGTTGGTGCTGGATACACCTGTTGTCTCCACCGCCAACATGACACGTGGCTCGTAAGTCCTTGTAGTGGCAAAGGGGGAGCGTGGGAAGGGAGCATGATGGGTATGGGGTAGAGGTCGACCGATTATGATTTAACGCCGATACCGATTTATTGGAGGACCAAAAAAGCAGATTTTTTATTCATTTATTTATTTGTAATAATGACAATTACAACAATACTGAATGAACACTTATTTTAACATAATACATCAATAAAATAAATTTAGCCTCAAGTAAATAATGAAATGTTCAATTTGGTTTAAATAATGAAGAGGAAAAAGTGTTGGAGAAGAAAGTAAAAGTGCAATATGTGCCATGTAAGAAAGCTAACGTTTCAGTTCCTTGCTCAGAACATGAGAACATATGAAAGCTGGTGGTTCCTTTTAACATGAGTCTTCGATATTCCCAGGTAAGAAGTTTTAGGTTGTAGCTATTATAGGAACTATAGGACTATTTCCCTCTATACAATTTGTATTTCATTAACCTTTGACTATTGGATGTTCTTATAGGCACTTTAATATTGCCAGTGTAACAGTATAGCTTCGGTCCCTCTCCTCGCTCCTCCCTGGGCTCGAACCAGCAACACAACGACAACAGCCACTATCGAAGCAGCGTTACCCATGCAGAGCAAGGGGACAACTACTAGAAGGTTCAGAGCGAGTGAAGTTTGAAACGCTAATAGCGCACGCTAACTAGCTAGCCTTTTCACTTCGGTTACACCAGCCTCATCTCGGGAGTTGATAGGCTTGAAGTCATAAACAGCGCAATGCTTGACGCACAATGAAGAGCTGCTGGCAAAACGCATGAAAGTGCTGTTTGAATGAATGTTTACGTGCCTGCTTCTGCCTACCACCGCTCAGTCAGATACTTAGATACTTGTATGCTCAGTCATATTATATGCAACGCAGGATACGCTAGATAATATCTAGTAATATCATCAACCATATGTAGTTAACTAGTGATTATGATTGATTGTTTTTTATAAATGTAATGCTAGCTAGCAACTTAACTTGGCTTACTGCATTCGCGTAACAGGCAGTCTCCTTGTGGAGTGCAACGAGAGAGAGGCAGGTCGTTATTGCGTTGGACTAGTTAACTAAGTTTGCAAAATTGGATCCCCGAGCTGACAAGGTGATAATCTGTCGTTCTGCCCCTGAACGAGGCAGTTAACCCACCGTTCCTAGGCCGTCATTGAAAATAAGAATGTGTTCTTCACTGACTTGCCTAGTTAAATAAAGGTATAAAAAAATGTTTTATATATATATTTGCTCTGGATAAGAGCGTCTGCCAAATGACTTAAATGTATAAATGTAAATATTTTTTAAATCGGCGCCATTCCAATTAATCGGTTGACCTCTAGTATGGGGCACATGATGGGGTAAGGCCGAGGAGGAGACATGTACTGGAGAGACTTGGAGGGCTATTTTCATTGTCAGATAGTGTAATGGTAAATGTTTTTCTTCCTCATTATTTCTGTGTTTTTAAGGCTCTACAGTTGACCAGTGACTATGCGATTCCCAGTTTGGATTAGAGCTTAGTCTGTTTGTGCCCTCCTCTGCGCTGATTGAACAGCTTTAGCTTCTGTCCGATGAGCCTCTACTCCCCATCCCAGTACTGCATCATTAATAGAGCCTAGTTTAATAAGAGATTTCTACAAGCAGGATAGCTCATATTTATAGACCATGTCCTCTAGGGCTGGGAATTGCCAGGGACCTAACGATACGATATTATCATGATACTTGTGTGCCGATATATGTATTGCAACTTTTAACGATTCAATATGATTTTTATTGCAGTATTCTAAACATATTGCTCACCATGTGTCTGCTGCGGAGGGACAAGATGATTAAGGAAAATACTGGAATTTTGGTGCAGGTACAGCTGACTAGGGTGATGATGCTGTGATATTGAAATCGAAATGATGTGTCAATAATGATCAAATAATACCCAGATTTAGATTTGTATCACTAATATCCTATTTTTTTTATTTTTTTTAGAATCAATTCAGATATAGTTGATGTCTGGTTAGAGTGTAGAATTTCTCCTGTGATGTGACCGGAGCATTCAGCTGCTTGCTGCTGGGGGTTTATATTTATTGATGCACACTCAGAACCAGTTCATTAAAATCCCTTTAGCTAAGTCATACCCTGGGGTGTGTTAATGTATATGTACTGTAAATATGTATGTTCAGCCATGTGTGTGCGAAATAGAAGTATTTTACATTGGTGTACAGTACATTGAGACAAATGTGTTTTGTTTGTTCCGTTTACTATGCTGTTCTACAAAACAGGTTTATCAGTAGTCTCCACTGAGTTGGTGGAATCAATTGGACTTAATGGCCGTAGCTTTATTTTTCTTTCTCCCTTGATGGTCATTTTCCTAACCAGCTGCACTTTAGAGATTCTCTTCTGCTCTCAGATGCAGCTACAGTACATTGGACACGTTGCCATATGCTATGGCAGGAACCGATGGAGTTGGGTGGTAAGTTGTTTAATCAAGAGTTAGAGAGATTTTAGGTCATGTTCCTCCCCTTTGCTGCTATAACTGCCTCCACTCTTCTGAGAAGGCTTTCCACTGGATGTTGGAACATTGCTGTAGGGACCTGCTTCCATTCAGCACCAAGAGCATTAGTGAGGTTGGGCACTGATGTTGGACGATTTAGGCCTGGCTCGCAGTCAGCTTTCCAATTCATTCCAAAGGTGTTTGATGGGGTTGAGGTCAGGGCTCTGTGCAGGCCAGTCAAGTTCTTCCACACCGATCTCAACAAACCATTTCTGTCTGGACCTTGCACAAGGGTATTGTCATGCTGAAACAGGAAAGGGCCTTACTCAAACTGTTTGGCACAAAGTTTGAAGTACAATCATCACTAAAATGTCATTGTATGCTGTAGCGTTAAGATCTCCCTTCACTGGAACTAAGGGGCTTAGCCCGAGCCATGAAAAACATCCACAGACCATTATTTCTCCTCCACCAAACTTTCCAGTTGGCACTATGCATTGGGGCAGGTAGCGTTCTCCTAGCATCCGCCAAACCCAGATTCGTCTGTCAGACTGCCAGATGGTGAAGCGTGATGTATCACTCCAGAGAACACGTTTCCACTGAGTCCAATGGCGGCGAGCTTTACACCACTCCAGTCTACGCTTAGCATTGCATGTTGATCTTATGCTTGTGTGCGTCTGCTCGGACATGGAAACCGATTTCATGAAGCTCCCAATGAACAGTTCTTGCGCTGATGTTGCTCCCAGAGGCAGTTTGTAACTCTGTAGTTAAGTGTTACAACCATGGGCTACACGCTTCAGCTCTCTGTGATTCCATGAGCTTGAGTGGCGTACCACTTTGCGGCTGAGCCGTTGTTGCTCCTAGACGTTTCCATGTCACAATAACAGCAGGGCAGAAATTTGACAAACTGACTTGTTGAAAAGGTGGCATTCTATGATGGTGCCTCATTGAAAGTCACTAAGCTCTTCAGTAAGGCCATTATACTGCCAATGATTGTTTATGGAGATTGCATGGATGTGCGCTCAATTTTAAGCACCTGTCTGCAATGGGTGTTGCTGAAATGGCCAAATCCACCAATTTGAAGTGGTGTCCACATACTTTTTGTGTATATAGTGAATGTCAACATAGTTTTATGGTGCCGTTGTGACAGGTGTTGACATTTTGGTTGTTGGGTGACTTTGGTTGTTTCTCTTCATGGCCCCACCCTAGGGAGAAGTTTGGGGCTTTTTTCAACCGTAACCTATCTATAGCTCATGACAACATCACCCAGCAACAATGACATCATTGTTCAGACTGGTTGGCGAGAATACAACAACAAAATCAGGAGTTAGATATTGAGCTAAAAGTGATCACTTCTCCCATTTTTGTATTCTGCTCATACAAGGAATCCAAGTAACTTTGTATGTTATTCTGGAGATGGTAGTCTTGTCCACCATCCGGCTCTTTAGAAATTAGCCTGGGGACGAGATTAGGTAGCCATGGCATTAAAACAACAAGCCTTCTCTTCATATCGGGTGAAGTTTCCTAATCACCTTCATCATTCTGACAGTTCCCATACATAGGTAGCAGAGCTATAGCCCGTTGGCTAATGTTGGTGTGAATCACTCAGCGGGTTCTGTTGGGTGACACACCTGTGCACGTAGCCGTCACCTTGCCTAATCTTTGTCAGGATGGATGAGTAAACTATGTTGCTTTTCAGGTCTGTTTCGTCGGGCAACCTTGTCAGAAAAGGAAAGTTATGACTGGAATGAAGTCTTTCTTGCACACCACACCTGCTGTTGAACACATTTGTGTATTTTTGTTGTTGTTACCTTTTTGCTGTATGTGTTCTGTAAAATGATCCAATGAACAGGGTATGTCTCAAGGTCTCGAGGACTAAAACTACTTCCTGCTCTTCTTGGTCAAAGGTTGGAAATCCGAGTCGGCATGATAAACTGTGTACCCAGGCTAGGAGTCCCTATGTTTGTAAGTCTGACTGCTACCCTCTGTCTCCTTTTGCCATCAAAGCAGTTTAATTTACACGTGTCATTTCATATAGCTGTGGCCATTGTCACCCTCCAGCTGCTGGTGAATAACCTGTGTATGAAGTCCCATCTGTATCCTCCATCCTCTGATCAGTGTAAGAAAATGAGTTATTGATTTTTGTCCTGTCGGGACGTTGATATTTATCCTTGTGTTCAGTATCTGTCATTATTTGTGGGAGTTGCCCTTCACGCTGATCCATGATCAGTTTTACTTAGGTTATAGCCCTCATGGTGACTTGTTGTGATCATATCTCCACTGAGCTGGATGTCAGAAATATTTTACCTACTCTATTACGTGGTTGGACACAGACCGTAGCCATCCAAGGAAAGTCTTCGCATACTGTACTCCCCCCTCACACCCCCTATGTACCTCTATTTGACATCGAAATGTGAAACCATTGCAGCACAACTGTAGCCTGGCTGACACAACCCATGTGCCTCACAGCAGAGGGAGAGCTGTGACCACACTGGTCTGGAAAGGAAGCTGTTTGTTTGATTGGTTTTTTCAAATATACTTTTTTTACTTGGGGGTTGAGACCTCAAATTGTTTGGATTTGAAAATCCAACTGTTGTAATGGAAGAGGGCGGTGCTCAGGGGCTCAGCATGTCTGTGTTTGAGTGAGAAAGACATAGAGAACCAAACAGTAAAAGCACAGCCCACTTTGTCAATGAATTGCGCCGACAACATCAGTCATTCCAGACGCTGAAGTCAGGAGAACTTTGAGAGTTAGGTGTTAGCCAGACTAACATGACTGTCTGCAGTGTGATTAAAGTAATCTGGTGGAGCAGGGGGTCTTTTCCATGTGTTGGCTATCCATTACCTCTGTCTGGGCCTGTGACAGCCTTAATACTTGGAACAGTGCTACGAACACAGCTTTCCTTGGGAGGCTCCTTTTTAAAGCCCAGCCTTGGCAAAACTTCTACCTCTTACTTTCATCACTCACGTTCCATCTTGAGCTCTCATTCAACCTCTAGTCCTCTTTGACTTTTCTCAACTCTCTCTTTCTGAGCTCTCTTTTTATTCTGTCCTTTCTTCTAGCTTCTCTCCTTTTCACTGAATGTGCCTGTCCCTCTTCTACTCCGTCTCCCTTTGTCCCTTTCCTTCCCTCTCTGGTTAAGATGTCCTGTATTGCAGTGACAGTGCAGGTGTCAGGATGTTGTCGTCAGTGATTTACTCCGCTGATTTCAGTGGAGCTGGAGCTCAATATAGTCCCCTACAAAGTCTCCCCTTTGTCGGGTAGGCCTGGGCTTCAAGGGGGTGCAGAGTCTGATGTTACACTGCAGCAGGGTTACATTCGCCACCAGCGCACGGACGCTAACCCAGTTATGTTTAACAGCTGTCTGTACTGTAACACGATCCCCCTCTCCTCCCTCCTTCGCCCCATCTCATTGTTTCTTCCTCCTGGTCGTGACTTGGTCTGCTCCACTGATCTCCTATGACCCCTGGACACCTGGCGCATCTCATCTGATATATTATTAATAGTCCCTGACGCTTTGAAGTCAGTGATGCAGCGCGTTGCGTTGCCTGGCAAAGTCAATTAAAGGCAAAAGACTGCCCAACACTTACCTGATTTCCCTCTCTTTTTCTCACCATTTTTCCCCCTACTGTTTTTGTTATTCAGACCTGGATCCCACAATGCTCGGAAGTGCTGCCTTACATGACTGTTTTTCCCAGTGTGATCTGAATAGAGGCTGATTTTGCTTGTCTGTGCAGATAAAACCGCTGGGAAAGAGAAGAGCCTTTGGGCAGCTGGGTGTCGTCCTTAGTTTAGCAGTGAAGGGCAAATGTATTCATCGCACTTGTTCTCTTTGTTGTACGTTTTCTTCTGAACTGCCTCGGCTGCCTGTCTCTGACCAGACTTAGCCGTGATCTTTTTACCCTCCCATGAGGGCAGAAAAGTGGTGACTTACTGCTTAATAATGTAATTGACTCATTCTGCTCTTTGTTTCTCTGCTTTCATCCACACATGCCCAGATGCTGGACAGATAACGGGGAGGATAGACTGAGCACTGTACAGTTAGATTAAAGGGGAGGATACTGTATATCAGTTCTGATTTATGTCCCCTCAGTGGTATAGGGTTAAAGGGCTTCTTAAAACTTGCGTTTTCCTGGCATTCTGATGTTATGTTGTCATGGGGCAGCTGGAATGGGTAGAGGTGATCTAAGCAGGGTATTTGTTAGGGCTGGGAATTGCCCTGGCAATAAGAAATTATGATGATACTATACATTTGCAAATTATTCAGACCTTGACTTTTTCTACATTTTGTTACGTTACACCCTTTTTCTAAAATTGATTAAATACATTTTTTTCCTCATCTAGCTACACACAATACCCCATGACAAAGCCGAAAACAGGTTTTTAAAAATGTTTGCACATTTATTTACGTAAATATTCAGACCCTTTGCTATGTGACTCGAACTTGAGCTCAGGTGCATCCTGTTTCCATTGATCATCGTTGATGTTTCTACAACTTGATTGGAGTCCACCTGTGGTAAATTCAAGTTATTGGACATGATTTGGAAAGGCACACACCTGTCTATATAAGGTCCCACAGTTGACAGTGCAAGTCAGAGCAAAAAACAAGCCATGAGGTCAAAGGAATTGACCGTAGAGCTCAGACATAGGATTGTGTCGAGGCACAGATCTGGGGAACGGTACCAAAAAATGTCTGCACCATTGAAGGTCCCCAAGAACACAGTGGCCTCCATTCTTAAATGGAAGAAGTTTGGAACCACCAAGACTCTTCCTAGAGCTGACCACCCGGCCAAACTGAGCAATCAGGGGAGAAGGGCCTTGGGCGGCAGGGTAGCCTAGTGGTTAGAGCGTTGGACTTGTAACCGGAAGGTTGCAAGTTCAAACCCCCGAGCTGACAAGGTACAAATCTGTCCTTCTGCCTAGGCTGTCATTGAAAATAAGAATTTGTTCTTTACTGACTTGCCTAGTTAAAGAAAGGTAAAATAAAAAAAATAAAAGGGCCTGGTCAGGGAGGTGACCAAGAACCCGATGGTCACTCTGACAGAGCTCCAGAGTTCCTCTGTGGAGATGGGAGATTTTCTGGTCTGATGAAACCAAGATTGAACTCATTGGCCTGAATGCCAAGCTTCACGTCTGGAGGAAACTTGGCACCATGCCTACGGCGAAGCGTAGTGGTGGCAGCAGCATGTGTGGAGATGTTTTTCAGTGTCAGGGACTGGGAGACTCGTCAGGATCGAGGGAGATGAACTGAGCAAAGTACAGAGATCCTTGATTGGGCGGGGCTTGTGGGCGCGCTCTCTGTCTGGGGGGTGGGCAAGAGTGGGCTCTGTCTGGGGTGGGGGCGAGGGAGCGCACAAACACTCTCTGGCACGTTCGCTCGTTCTCAACGGAGATGGCTCTGAGTCACCTGCCAACCATGCCCCACCTGTGGTAACATTTTAATGCAAAATGAGCAGAGGGCAGAGGGAGGGGTAATCTCATCACGTTGTCGGCCTGGCTTTACTAGCTTGAGGGGCTTGGCATCACACAGCTGGAGACCTTTTCCTGCTGTCAATGGCAGTGGTTGTGGTACGAAACATATGCATCTGTGCTCTAATGTGCATTTTGGTCAAGTTATATATTTTTTTGCCATTATGTGCCAGTTAGTGTCTCCAATGTGTTCTCATTACGTGTATTGTAAAGAATACCCCACCAGCAGTGTGTGTTTTCCTCTGCGAGTGCTCCTAATTGAATCCTACAGCTCTTAATGTGAGAGCACTGACAGCTCTTGACTTGTGGGTTACTGAACGTGGGACGAATAGCTCATGTAAGTGCTTTTATCCAACAATACAATTAATTCCCAGGGCAGATATATATTTTTCTAAACTGAGGTTTTATGCCTCTTATTGTGCATATTTCAATTATACTATCCCGATGAAGTTACATCAACAGGTAAACAGGAGTTGTCATATTGTAAATTATGTAATTTCTTCTTGAGCATGTAAACAGTCTCTGCTGCTCAGTGATTTAGTCAACCATAGTGAGATTAGTCTTGTTGAAGAGGTATTGAAATGTTTCTGTCCGATCAGGGGTTCCCTAGTCATCACCTATATAATTAATACAAGTGTTTATGGGTGAGGTGGGGTCCTGATTATGACCATGCATCTGCAGGGGCAGCCCTGCTCTGTCTGTTACTGACGGTGTCCTTGTAGTTGACCTGTTACTCACTCCCGTTCCCATGGCGAACCAACCGCCGCTTCACATGCAGTGAGGTCTGGAATCACCGCTCTCTCTACCGCCCACCCTTGCCACACACCAGGACCAGAATGCATCTGTTCTGTCAGCCCTTCTGGGGCTTTATGGAAGGGGAAAGTAGTATCATTAGAGGTGGAGTCGGTAACCTCTCTAAAGGTTAGTCTAAGATTAGGATTATGGGTCTGGTAATCTGACCCTAAATATGTGGTTATGGAAAACTTTGACCTCAAGATAATATAGTGACTCTGAGAGTGGTTGGTTTCTATGGTTTTATCAGCCAGGGTTGTTGGGGCTATCACATGGTTAATCCTCTCACTGTGCTGAGTGACTGCTGATAACAAGTATAGAGTAGCCAGTACAGGAGGGGTGTGTGTGTGTCCAGATGAATGTTGTTGGCTGATGGTTGTGTGTGGGAGAGTGTTCGCTCAAGGGTGTGTGTTGACGAACTTGTCATCAGGAGCAATGCCATACCCTCAGTGCTCTTTCCATACTGTACATGAAAACTGTTATATAAGCACTGCTGATTCTGGTCATATCCACTCATTTTCAGACAATGGGTCCTCTTTTTGGTTTTGTAGTTTTATAATCATCACCTGCAGAAAGGGAGACTTCCTCCTGTCAACGTGTGTGTCATAACTCCATGGCAATGCCTGGTTAAGCCTCGTTAATAAGCTCCGAAACACCGCTAATTCTGCCTGGTTATTATGATAAGTCTATTTTGGAGGGAGACAGATGAGGGGGGGCGGGGGATGGAGAGCGAATAAGAGTGAGAGGAGAAGAAAGCTCTGTTGAACTGAGGCCAGCTATAAACACCTGTGTGTGTGCAGTGATTTAATCTTCTCCAAACGTGATCTTCATTTAACAACTGTCTGCCTGCAAGGTGAGGGGTGGGGTGAGAGCCTGTTGCTAGGTTACCCCTCCACCACTGTGAGAAGCCGGATTCCGCATCAGCAGCCGTTCATATCAGTGCTAGGCTAGCATGGAGCAGCAGAATCGCTGACTTGCAGCACCCATCCAGCACTTCATCATGATTCACTGACTTTTTAAGAAGGGGGCAACATGAATCCGAGAGGGTGGTAGAGAGGAAGGTGGACGGTGGGACGGACTGCACCGCCCTGACTCTGGCAGCAGTAACGGCGAGCGTTGGGCGCTGAGCTGAGTCAAGGGGAGCGTCGAGGGGGGAGGGGGGGTGCTGGGGGAGAGCCATGCAGCTCCACACCACCACACACCGCAAGGCTTCCAGTTTCATCCTTAATGAAAGATCATGCTGCTTGTCTTCCAAAATGGACATCTACCGGTACGTACTGTATCCTGCCTACCTTCTGTACTGTATAGTCTAATATAGTACTAGATTCCTCCTCTCTCTACGTTGGAGAATCTTTTTGGGGTTTTCTCTCAGTACAGAATGTGCCCTGCAGTCGTGTCTTCATCAAATAAACTGTTGCATATTTTTCAAGCAGAGCCTCCAGGCTTGTGGCATCTTAAACACAGCTTGAAGGGTTGGACAGGAACGGTTTCAAATTAAGCCTTGTTCTATGAAATAGGTGAAGAGTTTGGTCCATTAATATCTAAATTGTTCCATTATTCCTCTGGTACGACATATATATATTGTTTTTCCTGACGCGGATGTTGATGTTACTAGAAGTAGTTGTCAGATGCTGCTGTTTCTATGCTCATTGTATCGTTCCCCTGCCTAGCTCCCCAACGAGCAGTAGACATGTAAACTACTTAGTCTGGCTGCCGGAACATTAAGCAAGCCATAAACATCAAGTTAAGCAAAGGAGAATCTTCATCAAATATTAATATCAGTTCCTTCACATATCTGCTCTATGTGCACTGAGCGTATTTAGCCCCTGTCTACTGGGGGCTGAAGCAAAATCATAATTTCAAACAGCACATACACTACCAGCCAAAAGTTTGGACACCTACTCATTCCAGGGGTTTTCTTTCTTTTTTAAAATTGTTTTTCTACATTGTAGAATAATAGTGAAGACCTCAACTATGAAATAACAAATTATGTGACATTAATCTAATGAATGTTATGTATCAAATCAACTAACTAGGTTGAATTTTTACTCAATTAAATTAATTATGTAACAACTCATTAGGATTTGTGGCACCACGGAAGATGTTTAACAAGTTACCATCTCCCGAATTGAACTCTAGATATATATTGATAAGTATTAATCATTACCTCATATTGGTCTCATAATTTGCATACTTATTGCATCTACACAAACCCCAGCTTTACTGATAATTCCGTACCACACACATTGATTTAATTATTTACTAACTAAATGATAACACAGGATATATACATATATACATACATACATACATACATACATACATACATACATACACGCGCATACACACAATGTATAGGTTATTGATTAGAAACTTAATACGATCAAAACAGGTTCCTAGTGGACTAACAGCATGACTGCTTGTTTATCAAGAGGGTGAAGTGGAGGGGGGAAAATGGAGAAACGGAACACTTATATACTTGAAGCTATGCTCAAAGTAATCATAATACTTTACCCCTGAACCGCCGCCTGTTTGGAGTAAGAGATAATGAATGTATTTATGTGTTTTGAATGTCTTCCTTTGTTGTTTATCTCTGTTGGACCCAGGCCTTTGTGGAAAGGGTTCTGTTCTGCCTTCTCCCGAGCTCTTAAGTGTAATACTCTGATATATCTACGAGGTCACAATGTCCTCCTTAGTTGTCCGTGGCTTCAATACCTTGTCCTGTAGTCTGAAGCAAAACTAACAGGATGGTGTTTACTTTCACTCGTTCTGGAAGAGTGGTCCTCTGAAGACAGCTAATCAGCCGTGTCGATGATCCCCAGTGGGGTGATACGAGCAGTGTAGTAGACATCGGGTTGAAGAGAATAACAGGATGGTCCTACTTAAAATCACTTTCTTAGGTGCAGTACTTATAACAGCTACTCAGCTGTAACATTGATTGTTAGAGGCTACTTTGTCGTCTTCACCTCGTGTTGATTTTCAGGGTTGTAACCAATGGAGACCGATGCTGCAGCTAGAGTTCTTCTTTCTGATATGTTAATTCTCAGCTCATCCTTTATATTCTGGTAAAAAAGGGGAGTTCTGTCATGCTGACACTCTCTGAGCTCCCTCGGGTGTGGCTACTTACTAAGGCAAAGTATCATCAAAACTATGATCTCGTTAGAAAACTAATCACATTCCTATCTTAACAAAAATACTTTCATTGTGTTTGATATTTCCTACGCAACGTAAAGGATGAAAACCTGACATGCAGTGTGTATAGTGTTCAAGGAACAATATTTTTGTTATAATGTTGAAATAAATGTTTCATGACATCACAAAATAGATATTAGTTTTCCATAGACCATCTCTCATCATTCCCCACATTCAGATGTTAGGAATACTGTTCCAGTGTCCGGCCAGGATTGGGAGTCCCATTGGGCGGCGCGGAATTAGCCCAGCATTGTCCGGGTTTGGGCAGTGTAGGCCGTCATTGTAAATAACAATTTGTTCTTAACTGACTTGCCTAGTTAAATAAATTGTGAACTTAAGAATTTTTGGTTGTAGAAAAAAAGTCTCTGGTACAAAGTCACATTCCAATCACCAATACTAACTGGTAAAAAAAGAGTCCTTTGCTGCATACAATTTACTTCCGGGCGTGAGGTGTCACAAATCCCCACATCAATCCCCCCTCCCCTATGTGCGGAAGCGTCCAGTCCATCATTAATTTAAGACCTGTAGGTCAGAAAATGTCAAGAACTTTGAACGTTTCTTCAAGGGCAGTCACAAAAACCATCAAGCACTATGATGAAACTGGCTCTCATGAGGACCGCCACAGGAAAGGAAGACCCAGAGTTACCTCTGCTGCAGAGGAGTTCAATAGAGTTTCCAGACTCAAATGAAATTGCAGCCCAAATTAATTGGGTTCAAATAAGACACATCTCAACATCAACTGTTCAGAGGAGACTGTGTGAATCAGGCCTTCATGGTCAAATTGCTGCTAAGAAACCTCTACTAAAGGACACCAATAAGAAGAGACTTGCTTGGGCTAAGAAACACGAGCAATGGACATTAGACTGGTGGAGATCTGTCCTTTTGGATTCCAACCACTGTTTTTGTGAGACGCAGAGTTGGTGAACAGATGATCTCTGCATGTGTATTTCCCACCGCGAAGCATGGATGTTGAAAAACAACACAATGTGGCCAGTCAACCATGAGACAAAAACCAGTGGTGTCCAGCCAGTTCCCATGCCGCCCAACAGGGCCTGTTCTGTTAGCCAAAGGGATAGTGGTAGATTGATGGCTGTGTTCCATATGAAATCCTCTTGGTGACTGGCTGAATGGCAGCCCACAGTGCCCAGTAGGGTAAAACGCCTCCAGAGGAGGAACTGGGCCAAGTTAGCACTAACCTGCCACTTTCACACCGTCTCGCTAGCCACCCTTCAAACGCCTGATGAGGTTGGCTTGTTCACAAACACAGTGCTGCTGCTGTCACTCACACAAGCTAGCAGTGTGTTCACAAGGTTGGAGCCTCTGGAGGGTTGAGGTTGCACACAAACTGATTTTCTCCTCAAACACATTCTGTATGATATGTTTTTCTTTAGGTTGCCATGTCATCGTTTTGCAGTCTCATTCCGTTTATGTGGCACCTGTTTGGTTTGTTTCTGCTTTTTGATTGAGTTATGATCCTTCACACCTGGTGGTTTCAGAAGGAGAACACATGGTGCAGTGTTGGTATGACAACACTGTATTACAATGTCTCTCCCACACCTCTCTCTACTACAACCTCTTGCAGTTAGAACCCCAGACAGACCTCAAATACAATTTTATTTGTCACGTGCCAAATACAGCAGGTGTAGACTTGACTGTAAAATGGCTACTTACGAGCCCTTTATCAACAATGCAAATTTGTTAAGAATAAAAAAGGAAATGTTCTGTTACTACAGTATGTGGAACCTGTTTGACTCGGTACCAGTATTACCAATGTGCAAATGTACGAGGTAAAGGTAATTGTGCTAATATGTACATGTGGGTAGGGGTAAAAGTGACTCGGCAATCAGGATTGATAATAGCAGCAGTTTATGTGAAGAGTTCTAAGGCTGCCCCCCCCCCCCCCCCAAAAAAAAATGAATCTTAGTCGACTGAAAGGAATCTGTACTTTCGACCAATCTGTTTGGTTGAACGTTTTTAACTTGTATTTTTCCATACACACCCTATGTGTTTAAAAAAAAACGAATCAGCTTGTCTGACTCTTTAAGCCTACAGTATGATGAAATAAGACAAATGCCTCGGGCGCCAGAGATCTGGATAAACATTTAAAAAATGTAACTTGACAACTATTCTCCTGCTGGCTTTTGCAGATTCTGCCATTACTCTCCCGACGTTGCCGGTAATGGGCTACACGAGGAGTCGGCAATGTTTTTCATGTGGAATGCCAATTTATCTTACCACTTAAACCGATCTGCGTGCCAAGTATGGTTTTTGTATGCACATTTTCATGATAGTTGCATTTAATTTATAATATCTTTATCTCAATCATTGTCACGTTTTTAATCAAAATTCTATCCACAGCTAAATGATACAAAAACCTAAAGTTCTATTGCCAACTATGTAAAAATAGCCTACATAAAGACAACAACTAAAAACATTGTAGCCTACAGGTAGAAAATATCCTGATTTAAAAAAAAAAAATACTAATAATAATTATAAATTTAAAAAAATCTAATAAATCACTTTGGCTACACATGGCTTGTCTGCAACAAACTTGAAACGTATCAACTATTAACGTGGGTCTGGCTCAGAGACTTGTGCTAGTAAACTTGCAGCATTGTATAGAATATTCTGGGCCCTCAGTTTCCTAACCAGTGAGCTCGGGACAGACACAGATGTAGGCTATTTGCTCAAGGGATAAGCAGCAGGACTTGGGCAGGAGCTCACCGGAGCTGAGTACCATCACCTCCCAGTTTTCTACTGCTTGAGCTCCTGTTCCTCTTGTAGAATATTAGTTCAAAAGTATTGTGGCGCTCCTGTACCTAAATATAAACAGCACCAGCACCCAAAATGAGTAATCAGGTAGGCCGATTTTATGTTTCAACTGGATCAGAGAATGACATTTTTTCCCTTTCACACTGAGTGGTTATCGAAAGGGAGAGCTGGAAAGATTTGAAGTACATTTGAGGTACTATTGTCATTCTCAATGGATGTTAAAACAGACTTTGTTTGCTTGCTGTTTTGAGGTGAATCTTTGAGAAGATCCACAGGTCGGTCATTAGTGGTGGTGCTTTAAGCCAATCAGAAATTCTATCAGATCCCCAAATGGGCACATTTCTATACCTTCATTTGTGTTCAGGCCAGGTAGCCTAAAGGCCTACTTCTATGCATGCACGTTGTTACTCAACATGGACAGGAGTGCTCCAAACAAAGACTCAGTTGGCAACTCGTAAATGGAATGAAATAAAACCAAACTTATTTCTCACAAGTGTAGACTGTAAAATTATCAAAAGACTGGAAAAATAATATTGAATGCATAAAAAAACTTTATTTGACCTTTATTTAACTAGGCAAGTCAGTTAACAAATTCTTATTTTAAATGACTGCCTAGGAACAGTGGGTTAACTGCCTGTTCAATGGCAGAACGACAGATTTCTACCTTGCCAGCTTGGGGATTCGATCTTGCAACCTTTCGGGTTACAAGTCCAACGGTCTAACCGCTAGGCTGCCTTACTATAACCAAAGTAACAAACGTTGTATATTACAAATTATAGGAATTAATGGTACATGTACTTCTGGTGATGTACAGAATGCAATTGGGGAATGGATTTACACTAACAATCAAACGCAAACAATTCACACAAAGTTATGAAACAATGAATGTGCACAAATTGGTGGGAGAGAGCGCATTCTGGACAGAAGTGTTTTGTGCACCTGGGCGCGTGGTCAAGCCGATGTCTGCATTGGCCATGCTGCATTTATGGTAATATGGCCTCAGCAGAATTTAGGGCGGCGCAGTGAAAAGCGTTGTCAATGTATTGAGTTTGTGTTTATACATGATATACTGCCCCACCTACCGTCAACCAATCATGTCAATGGAGCCCTCCACGTTGTTACAGAATTTGGGAGGTGCATGGCGATGCGGTACTGAGTCGAGGTCAACCGATTATGATTTTTCGATACCGATTATTGGAGGACCAAAAAAGCCGATGCCGATTTTAAAATACATAAATAAAACATTTACGTTTTAATTTATTTGTAATGATGACAATTCCAACAATACTGAATGAATACTTATTTTAACTTAATATAATACATCAATAAAATCAATTTAACCTCAAATAAATAATGAAACATGTTCAATTTGGTTTAGATAATGCAAAAACAAAGTGTTGGAGAAGAAAGTAAAAGTGCAATATGTGCCACGTAAGAAAGCTAACATTTCAGTTCCTTGCTCAGAACATGAGAACATATGAAAGCTGGTGGTTCCTTTTAACATGAGTCTTCAATATTCCCAGGTAAGTTTTAGGCTGTAGGTATTATCAGAATTATAGGACTATTTCCCTCTATACCATTTGTATTTCATTAACCTTTGTTCTTATAGGCACTTTAGTATTGCCAGTGTAACAGTATAGCTTCCGTCCCTCTCCTCGCTCCTCCCTGGACTCGAACCAGCAACACAACGACAACAGCCACTATCGAAGCAGCGTTACCCATGCAGAGCAAGGGAAACAACCACTCCAAGGCTCAGAGCGAGTGACGTTTGAAACGCTATTAACGCGCGCTAACTAGCTAGCCATTTCACTTCGGTTACACCAGCCTCCTCTCGGGAGTTGATAGGCTTGAAGTCATAAACAGCGCAATGCTTGACACACAACGAAGAGCTGCTAGCAAAACGCATGAAAGTGCTGTTTGAATGAATGTTTACACGCCTGCTTCTGCCTACCACCACTCAGTCAGATACTAAGATACTTGTATGCTCAGTCATATTATATGCAACGCAGGACACACAAGATAATATCTAGTAATATCATCAACCATATGTAGTTAACTAGTGATTATGATTGATTGTTTTCTATAAGTTTAATGCTAGCTAGCAACTTACCTTGGCTTACTGCATTCACTTAACAGGCAGTCTCCTTGTGGAGTGCAACGATAGAGAGGCAAGTCGTTATTGCGTTGGACTAGTAAACTGTAAGGTTGCATGATTGGATCCCCCGAGCTGACAAGGTGAAAATCTGTTGTTCTGCCCCTGAAAGAGGCAGTTAACCTACCGTTCCTAGGCAGTCATTGAAAATAAGAATGTGTTCTTAACTGACTTGCCTAGTAAAATAAAGATTAAATAAAGGTGTGTAAAAATTTGGGGGGCAAAATTGGTGTCCAAAATGGGCCATTCCGATGAATCGGTCAACCTCTAGTACTGAGTTCAATTTGGCCTCTGTAGCCTCCACAATTGTCACACCCTCCACATGGAGCCTCCGACCACCTTTTTCAGATCAAGCACGAATTGGCTTTTAGTCTTCCTCAATGGCTTAGTTCACTGAGATGGTGTGTGTGTGTGTGTGTGTGCATACACACACAATGCATTCGGAAAGTATTCATCCTCCTTGACCTTTTCCACATTTGTTACATTACAGCCTTATTCTAAAATGGATTTAAAAAATGCTCAATAATCTACACACAATACCCCATAATGGAAAAAGAGAAACTAGTTTTATATATATATTTACATAATTATTCAGACCCTTTGCCATTTGAGTTGAAATTGAGCTCCGGTGCATCCTGTTTCCATTGATCATCCTTGAGATGTTTCTACAACTTAATTGGAGTCCACCTGTGGTCAATTCGATTGATTGGACATGATTTGGAAAGGCACACACCTGTCTATATAAGGTCCCACAGTTGTCAGTGCAGGAGTGGTTTCGGGACAAGTCTCAATGTCCTTGAGTGGCCCAGCCAGAGCCAGAGCCCGGACTTAAACCTGATCAAACATCTCTGGAGAGACCTGAAAATAGCGGTGCAGCGGCGATCCCCATCAAACCTGACGGAGCTTGAGAGGATCTGCAGAGAAGAATGGGAGAATCTGCCCAAATTCAGGTGTGCCAAGTTTGTAGGGTCATACCCAAGAAGAATCAAGACAAATTTTTAGGGATTTCCTCCAATGTGAATGGGGGCGTGCTCTGTCCTCCTAATCCGGTAGTCCACGATCGGCACCTTTTTTGTCTTGCTGATGTTGAGGGGGAGGTTGTTGTCCTGGCACAACATTGACCTCCTCCCTATAGGCTGTGTCATTGTCGTCGGTGATGAGGCCAACCACTTCCGTGTCGTCGGCAAACTGGTGTTAAAGTCGTGGGTGAACAGACCTGCACAAGGTGTATTCTGCCACTCCCCAGGGGTTCTTTCTGGATCTGGTTACCATGGTACTGTCAAAGGTCAGCCCAATTACAGCCAATCAGAGGCCGGTGTGTTGCTCACACCAGTGAAGGACCCAGTAATCTAGTGGTCCCATGGATCCTCTGTGTCCTATGGGTAATTACTTCATTAGGGTGGAATTGAATCCACAGGGATGGTCTGTGTTCTTCACAACTGCTACTACAGTACAATATTAAGAGGTTTTTCCCGGGAAAGGTACATTTTTAGAATTTATGACTAGCTTACTTGGACCTTACTCCATGTCTCTTGAGTCCTGTGTTGGCTCTGTGTTGAACGTGTTAATCATGAATGTACCAGCAAACACGCTCCGATGAACGAGAGCTGGTACTGACCCTTGTCATCTGACTGGAAGATTGCATCACATGTACTGAAAATATCACACATTCAGAATGTGGCTTCACAGAAGGTAATAAAGTTGTGCCCAATTTTTACTGATCTCTTGAAAGCAAGTGAAGGCCTCCTGTTTTCCAGTTGAGCTCTTTTTCAGATTTGAATTGTGCTTTGTGATTGTCTCAGTGAGCCCCAGTGTGAACAGCTCAGTCATCATTGTAATTCTATGAATCTTACCCAGTTGATTAACTCACCCACTTGCCCAAATCTTAAATGCCCAGATAAATCTACCCTGATTTGATTTGATATTGACAAATGTTCCACATAAATATTCTGCGGTTGGTGTTTTTTGTAATGATTTAAGTGACCATTGTGCTGTTGTTGCTGTTAGAAATACCAAGGTTCCAAAGACAAACCCACGTTTTATTCGTAAGAGAATTTTGAAGTGTTTTAATGAGCAGGCGTTCTTTCATGATTTGTTTTATTTTGACTGGAGCAAGATTGATCTTATCCCTGATGTGGAAACTGCCTGGAAATTCTTTCATGATGGTTTTTCCCAAATAGTAAACAAACATGACCCATTCCGCAGGTTCAGGGTTAAAGGGCGGGATAATCCATAGTTTTCTTCTGAGCTGTCTTGTATTATTCACGGCCGTAATCTAGCCTGGGCTAAAGCAAGGAAATCATGTTCTGATGCTGATTGGCTTATTTTTAGGCAGTTACAAAACAAGTGTTCTTTTCTTCTCAGGAAGATCAAGTCTGAATATTTTATGTCTGTTACCACTGATAACCTGAATGACCCTAAAGTTTTGGAAGGCTATTAAGTCTATGTCTGGTAACAGTAATGTTAATGAATTACCGTCATGTGTTTTGAAGGACTCTGTTGCTATATATGACAACTGAAATGCTGAATTGTTTCAATGAGCACTTTGTATCATCTTGTAGGCTGTTTGATTCAGTGTCCTATGTCTCTGTACAACCCTGTGTGGATGAACCAGTGAGAGCTGGTGAAACTTTTAGCTTTTTGCCATTCTCAGTGGAGGTGGCACATAAAGCCCTGAAATCCTTAGATCAGAGAGAGCCTGCAGGTCCTGATCTTTTGGATCCCTGCTTTTTAAATTTGGCAGCTGATTTCATAGCTGAACCACTTACATCTCTGTTCAATCTAACCCTGGAATGTAATGAAATTCCAAAGATCTGGAAATCAACATTTGTCCTACCGCTTTTAAAAGGGGGAGATCCAACTCTTTTAAATAATTATAGGCCAATCTCAACGCTGTCACCCCTGGTGAAAATACTTGAAACCCTTGTAAGTGAACAGCTAAAGGAGTTTTTATTTACTTACTATATTTGATCAATGTACCAATCGGGCTTCAGGAAGAAGCATAGCACAATTACAGCAGCCATGAAGGTTTTAAATGATATCACTAAAGCCATTGACAAAAAACAGCACTGTCTCACTTTTTATTGATCTCTCTAAGGTGTTTGATACAGTTGATCATGCTATACTAAGGCAGAGATCGTCGAGTGTAGGTCTTTCGGAGCATGCAGTTGAATGGTTTGCTAACTATCTGATAGAACTCAGTGCACTCAATTTGATGGGCTTAAGTTTGTTAAATTGTCTGTCTTGAATGGTGTGCCCCAAGTCTCTCTACTTGGTCCTCTCTTATTCACTATTTATATAAATGATTTAGATAAATGTCCAAAATGCACAACTTCATTTTTATGCTGATACTGTTATTTACTGTTGTGCCTAGTCTCTTACAAAAGCTTTCCAGAACATGCAAACTGCTTTTTATACTGTTCAACATACCTTGTGTCAATTGAAGCTTATCCTCAATACTGACAAAACTAAACTAATGGTGTTTTCTAATGCAAGAAATAGACCTCTGAACCTTTCACCTATTACTACCTGTCAGGGCAAGGAGATTGAGGTTGTAACCTCATAAATCTCTTGGAATTTTAATTGATGATGGCCTCTCTATTAAATTGCATATTCAACAACTTACAAAAAAATTGAAGCTGAAATTGGGATTTTATTTTAGGAATAAGGCCTGTTTTTCTTTTGAAGCCAGAAGGAGGCTTGTAGTATCAGCTACATTTATGCCTTTACTAGACTATGGGGATATTTTATAGATGAATGCTTCCGCTCAGTGTTTGAGATCAATTGACACTCTTTACCATGGCACTTTGAGATGTATTTTAAACAACAAAACCCTTACGCACCACTGCATTTTGTATACCAGGGTTGGCTGGCCTTCTCTAGTCACTCGTAGGCTCAGTCACTGATATACTTTTGTTTACAAAGCCATTTTGGGTTTACTACCTTTTATTTGGGCATTTTTATTGTTCAGAAATGTGGTGGGTTCTCTTTGTTTTCTGGACTTTATCCTGCTAACTGTTCCAAATGTCCGAACTGAATTTGGTAAAAGGGCTTTTATGTACTCTGCGCCATCTTAGAACACCTTACAAAATACTTTTAAAGTGGAATAACTTGTCCCGATTAGTGTTTTTAAATCACTGATGAAGGATTTTGAGGCTGATTCCCTGACCTTGTCAATGATTTTAATTTGCTTATTTTTAAATTTTGTTATACTCTTGTGAATACAATGGTTTTTACTAGATTAATTGTAGTTTTTCATGTTGTCTGTGTAATTTTTTTGTAATGACTTGGTGCTGCCTATCTTGGCCAGGGTGCTCTTGAAAAAGAGATTTTAATCTCAATGAGCCCTTCCTGGTTAAATAAAAGTTAGATAAAATTATGAAGGTATTAATGGTCAGTCAGTCGCCTCACAACTGTCCCATTTTAGAGTGTTCCAGTCTGTGTGCCAGCGGCTGAGGGCAGGCCTCCCCTGCCTCGTAAATACAGCCCATATAGTTTAGCCTCAGCCAGCTCAGAGATGTCACCTCAGCAGCTGGCCCGCCTGAATGTTTTTACAGTGATGCCTCACATTGTCCTGCCTATCAAGCAGCATGAATGAACATTGTCTGTCTCGCTCACTCTCTCCCTATCCCTGCTCTCGCTGTCTATCCCACCAAATCTGCTTATGTTATGCATGACTCATGGCAGTGAGTGGTGTGTATTTTTAAGCTGTTGGTCTGCTCCCTCTGTGCTATACTATGTTTGTTTGGTTGGTGGTGAGGAGGGGGCTCCCTCTGTATGGCTGGCGTCAGAGTGGAGGTAAGAGGTAGGGTGTTGAGGTGTTGGCGGTATGTATGGCAGGACCAGGAAAACAGCTGCTGGTGTGTGTGTGTGTGAGAAAGGAGGATAATCAGACTGCAGGATGTAATGACAGAGTACAACAGTTGTGATCTTACATTCTCACTCCCTCCCCACCCGTGGACATGCAAGCATAGTGACACACACACACACACACCAAGGCAATAGGTCAATTCCTCTTATCTGATGCTCTCCAAGCCTGTGTGAAATAGTGAGAGCGATGAATGGTTTAGTCTGGGTGTCTCGCTCTTTCCCAGCTATGCGGAAGCATTCAGGGATCCAGATCAAAACCCACCCACCTACAGTGTTGCTAAGGCGATGGCTGTAGTTTGGAGAAAATTTGTGAAGCGCCAATGAAGGATTGTGTCTAGTGAGGGAGGGGGCTCACTGCACATTTCCACAACATGCCCCCCGTCAACCAGTCTTGTGTATTACTAGTTTCACAAGGTGTGAAAGGTCTGAGGGAGATTTCATGGGAGTGAAAAGGAATCCATTTTCGGCACTCTTTCCACTGAGAATGTTCCTTCTGCACTGTTACGTGCTGTGGAGGGGGTTGAGAGCGACACAAACACACACACCTTGTCTTTTTAGGGACATCAGTACAACTGTCAGCCGTTTAAGAGAACAGCTTGAACTTGGAAATGACTGACTGTACTGTTCAGTGTTCATGTAGCACTACTACTGACAATCAAGGCTTTCTCTTTCCATCTCTATTACATGATTTAGTCTGTTCAGAAAAAATGTGGTGTGTTCATGGTATTTCATTCTTACACTGGGATTTAAAGTGCATTCAAGGATAACAAGACCACAAAGTGTTCCAATGCTTCTGCTGGAAACGATCCTGGCTACAGAGCGCTGTGTTATCTAGCCAACTCTTATAACGATCTGCCTCTGACTATTGTTGTCATGCCAGACATGTTCGCCAAAGCTATACAGATGGTCCAGACTATCACCAAACCATCTATGAGTCATATGAATTCCTTATTGATGACATACAGATGTAGGATCTTAATTTGAGCCGGTTTGCTACAGTAGGAAAATTATCCTGCAGCAACAGGGAATGTGGATTATAATTAATGGACATTTTTGTAGGGGTTGATAGATATATTTTTCGTAAGGAAAAATCAAGTCTCAAATACACTACACGTTCTCGTGCAACAGGGTGATCAAATTAAGATCTTACCTCTGTAATCAGTCGGGTGTATTTTTTAAAACTGAATACAAGCTGAAGAGGAGTGGGAGGTTGAGGTCTTTCAGTGATTAGCATACTAGCGTTAGCCTGATTTAGCCTGCTAGCGTTAGCCTTGATACTGGACCTCCATTAATTTCTCAGCAGGGGTCTGGTGGTCACAGTCCAACACCTCTATCTACACTGGGCCTCTAACAGTCTGAACAACAGCAGGCTTCTGGCACCACCATCAGTGAGTTTACAGCAGTGACATTTCTCACGCCTCCCCTTCTGCTCTTCTACCATAGCTGTGGAATCCACAGTATTATTTCTGTCTGCTATAGGTCTGGAGCTGTGGAGAAAGTGTTAAAACGTAGGAGTGTTTAAACTACCTCTGTGAGCTGTTTGCTGAGCAAGTGAAAGCATATCACGTTTTGTGCTCTGAAGGAAGCATTCTAGGAACAGAACAGTCCACTCTCTGGTCACATGTTGAGTTAAGGGTACCGTTGCATCCCGTCTCTAGCCAGCAGTTCTCTGGTGTCAGGCATGGTTAGTCCTGAGACAAGCCAGTAGCCACCTTAGTAGGGGCCAGGTTCTGGGTTTCAGGCAGTGGAGGTTAGTACTGGTATGTTCACTCTGATGCACGGGAGGCCCATGTGGGGAAGTGTGCTGCTGCTCTATCCAGGTGTGTGTGTGTGTGTGTGTGTGTGTGTGTGTCAGCCAATGGTGGATCAAAGTGTTCTAGGCTATCCCCAGTGGGGTGTGTCCCTTAGGAGTCTTCACTCTGGCTCTACAGGACTCTGGGTCCAGTTGAAGTCTTGAACCATAACCTTGACCCATACCAGTCCCTCAACACACTTTATATACCACTGCCTGTGGACCTCTCATCCATCCCCTCCCCTAATGCCTTCCAGATGGACTGGAAGAATTATTTTGTTTCCCCCTCACTGACACGTGGTTACGTGTAATCACGTCAGGCAGAATGCTGAATTGACAAATCAATATTACTTTGGTTGACTATGGAGAGATCCATCTTGCTTTGGTTGACTGTGGAGAGATCCATCTTGCTTTGGTTGACTGTGGAGAGATCCATCTTGGTTTGGTTGACTGTGGAGAGATCCATATTGCTTTGGTTGACTGTGGAGAGATCCATATTTGTATTTTTCATTAGACTCTCCAGGTAAATGAGCCCTCGTTACATTTACATATCAGTAATTTAGCAGACACCTTCATTGGAGGTGCTTTCTGTCACAGTGGCTGACATTCTATTCACGATTTGTCCGGTAACCGTGGCTACTAATGTTTTTTTTGTTTTCTATTTTCAAACAAACAATTAGATGTGGTTTTAGTTCTACTATATCCTTCTCATTCTCATTTTGACTGCTTAACTGACTGGTTCTAGTTAGCAGTTAGCGGCTAATGGAGTTGTACAGCTTTCCTGTGTCCATACCTGGATACCTCTTCCCCCTTTAGCTCTGTCTGCATTGGGCAGTAAATCTGCCCCAGTGTTGAGTGTCCGTTGGATGCTGCAGTTGTGGCCGCCTGTCTCCCTTCACTGCTCCATGAACAGCAACCCATCCCTCAACCCTGCCCTCTTCCCTGGCCCCTGGCCCTCTCATCCAGCCACACAGAGCAGACAATGCTGGCCATGGAAATTCAGAGCTAAGTCCAAAACAAACAAGTTCTATCTAGATCTACACAGAGGCTCAGAACATGAGTTGTGGGGGAAAAAAACATTGTCCTTTGTTTCTTTTGTCATACTTTTGTTTTGTTTAGATTTACAGGGTTCGTCCTCGGATTTAGTTTGTAGTATAGAGCATAGTTCAGCCGCTTGTTAAAGCAAACATGGCATTAAAACTGCGGACTGATTCCTAGGCCAACATTCCTGTTTGTTTAGCCCGAACCACTGCATGCGAGCACACCATTTAAGGCTCAGTGTTGCTCTGCTCTCTCTGTGGCAATGTGGACAATCAAACCACACAACCATTGACAGAGGCCTCCCTGTGGTGTAGCGCCTACAGGGGGCAGAAGAAGTGCCGTCAGTCTTCCCCAGGGAAGACTGACTGACTGATTGACTGACGAGTCTGAAGGAAATCCAGAGAAACTGTTCTCTGCAGTTTATTTGTAAGACTTGGACAGTCAAACAAACCTCCACATGGGGTCTGTTCTTTTGACTGTGTTGATGAAAATAATCATTTGGACCCGTTTACACACCTAAATAATGGAGTGTTCCTTCCAAAAGAATTTGCATTCCTGTTCTTAGCAGTAAGAAGCAGAGCGGTAATATGTTGCCATGTATTCTTTGGTAGGGATATAGAAGGCAGGCGCTGTGTTGCGTAAGCAGGCAGGTCTAGCTAGTCCCCGGAGTGCTTTTCTGATGTCACCACCACTAGCTTGTTCTCCCTCATCTCTCACATCCAGGCCCTTTGATGTTACATTTTGGTATAGAGACATTAACATTAATGAAGGGAAAGAAGGAAAATGCTCCCCTATTCGTGTTCCAATTCCACCTAGCTCAAACGTTACAGCTTTGTGTGTACTGTGTTTGTGTTTACTATAGAGTTCACGCTATATGACCCCTTCTGATATGTCTCTAAGGGGGTGGTGATACTCAGAGGAGTACTCTACCCCGTCCTTCAGAGAGGCTGAACAGAGCCCATGCAGAGCCAGCTGTGTAGGTGTACTGAGAGGGCCTAATGGGGAGATAAGGAGACTCTGAATGGAATCAGGACTATAATGAGAGGGTGTGTGTCTGTCTGGGTCTACTTAACAAAGCATTAAGGCCAGACTTGAAATACTACAATCTGCAACGAGAGAGAAGCCAGTGTCCTTCGCTTTGTTTTCCTACAATCCTCACTACACATCTATTAGGCAGGGCTCTGCAACAACCTTCACTGGGAAGCTAGCTCCTTACAGTACCTTCATTGTTTCGCTTTGTCAATTCTTCTGATTGCCCTTAGCTTCAGTGATGCGAAGAGCCTTTCTGGGTCAGTGTCTGTTATGACAACAGTAAGCTGTGGTACACACACACATTACTCAACCATTATGTGTTTGGTGGTCAGCCAATACCATTGCTTAGATGACTGTGCGGATTTGAATAAAGGGAAGGGGTAATGAACGCCCTCGCTGATGTTTATGGGGAAGGGCAGCCCTGCCACCACCAATGCCACGTTGCTACCTCAATCCCACTGAGAGGGGTGTGTGGCTCCACTAACACATGTTCCCCTGCCCTGGACACTTAGTCTGGGGTTGGATTCCTCTGGGTTCCAGTTGCCTGTGGTTGGAAAGTGGTGGCGGATCAGCTACCAAAGGCCTGCGTTATGTTTCAGATTCTCTCTGGTGGTTTAGACTAGAGCACCGTACTGTACTTCATGACTCGTCTGATACAAGGAAACCAGTGGGAATGTGAAACTAGGAGCTTCGTTATATAATGCATTTGGATACGGAGAAGAGCAGTAGTCTGTGAATACATTTACAGCTCACTCCATTTCCATTGTTCTTCTCCATTCATTAGCATTGGATATTATGCCCTAGTTCAGGGTCCACATATAACTGTTTTTGACCACATCCTTTCCTATTCCGCGTCATCTCTTTATCTAAGCAGTAGGATTGACTGTTGCACAATACTTCCATTCTGTGTTATGCAGTGTTTCATTTCTACCGAGGACTGTGGGGTTTATTGCTGTCGTGTGTGTGTGTGTGTTACACTGGGAACAGGACTGTGTCTAGTGGAGGTGTGTGTGTTAAGACTAGGAAGCTTACTGTGTCTACTGGGATTCGTGGGTTCAAGTCTCTCTTGGCAGGTTATTAGCACTCTTTCACGACAGACTATAGCAGGCAGGCAGATATAGAACTGTCACTACAGGCAGACTATAGCAGGCAGGCATATATAGAACTGTCACTTCAGACAGGCTATAGCAGGCAGGCATATATGGAACTGTCACTACAGACAGACGATAGCAGGCAGGCATATATAGAACTGTCACTACAGACAGACGATAGCAGGCAGGCAGATATAGAACTGTCACTACAGGCAGACTATAGCAGGCAGGCATATATAGAACTGTCACTTCAGACAGGCTATAGCAGGCAGGCATATATAGAACTGTCACTACAGACAGACGATAGCAGGCAGGCATATATAGAACTGTCACTACAGACAGACTACAACAGGCAGGCAGATATAGAACTGTCACTACAGACAGACTACAGCAGGCAGGCAGATATAGAACTGTCACTACAGACAGACGATAGCAGGCAGGCATATATAGAACTGTCACTACAGACAGACTACAACAGGCAGGCAGATATAGAACTGTCACTACAGACAGGCTATAGCAGGCAGGCAGATATAGAACTGTCACTACAGACATAGAACTGTCACTACAGACAGACTATAGCAGGCAGGCATATATAGAACTGTCACTACAGACAGGCTATAGCAGGCAGGCATATATAGAACTGTCACTGCCCAGGCTAAAGCAATTCAGTTCTAAAGATAGTCACAGTAGCTAATAGAACGCAAAAATGGAATGATAATTTTCTCTGATAAGAGGATAGATCACCTTCCAGCTACGCCACAATACTGTTCCGATTTTGAAATATTTTAGTGTTTTTTTAAGAGTAACTTAAAAATAGACTCGTACTGTGTTATTGACAAAGCAATTTGATGTTCCAATTACCTTCTAATGTACAGCCAGTAAGCATAGCGGTTATTATGGCTGAACGGTGCCTACCCTGTTCTCATGGGTCATCATATCAAAGATGGAGTGAGGTTGCTTATTGGTTGTTTTCCTTTGTAGAGCGAGGCTGGTGACCTTCATGGCTCTGTCTGTTTGGCTGGGCTTAGTTTATTTTTAGTTCTGTATGCTGATGGGTGCTGAGAGTGAGGCGTGGGTTGAGTGAGATGAGGACGGTACTGCTGAGTAAGAGGCCCTCCCCTTTTCCTCTCTTCCAAAGCTTCCACTTCCCACATCAAGTCTGGCCTAGGGCCTGTCAGTGTGTAGCCAGCCTTGCAGTTCTGTTCTTATCTTGTTTTCTCCCTTTGAGGCTTTTGTGGAATTGCTCTCGGTCTCTCAGCCAGCTCCGGTCTGACTAGAGATCAATAATCATTGTTCCACCAGTTGGTTTCCTCAGTCGTGTAAAGGCCACGACAACGCCTCTTCCCCCTCAGAAGGCTGAATATATCTGGCATGGGCCCTCAGATCCTCCAAGTTCTACAGCTGCGCCATTGAGAACATCTTGACTGGCTGCATCACCGCTTGGTATGGCAACTGCTCGGCATCTGACCGCAAGGCGCTACAGAGGATAGCCCCCAAAATGCAGCATTTTCTTACATTTCTACATATCCTGCACTCATAAGAGGTCATTTCGAGACTGCCACGCAGGGCAGCATGATATGGGCAAACAACGTAGGCCTTATGTTTAACCAAATATTGAAATTGAGATTTCAAGCAAAATACTTGGGTGACCTGTTGGAATCATGGAAATATAATGATTATTCTATAGAATATAATAGTGGGTACTTTGAATACAGTGTAGTTTGACAGGACATCGAGTTAAAATGCCAGGGAGGAGTTATTGTGACCGGTTAGGAACCAAAAGTGTTACGTGTTTCCTAGGGGACATTATAATCTTTGGCTACATTTGAATGTTTTCTCTTAGCTACTTCATGTAGTGAAAATATTAATGCTTCTCATATTCGTCTTTGATTTAGAAGTTACTGTTGCATAAACAACATGCGGATTCAGGTCTACACCACTGTTATTATCAGGCTGTATAGCTAATTACGTTTGCTCTGACTCAGTAAATGTATTAGCTGGCTCGCTAGCTAACTAGCGATTAGCATTAGCTGCTATCAAGATTTAGGCCCAACTTGCTAAGAAAATACAAACTATCTATTTGCAGATGTAACAAACACACACTAGTGTAATTATAGAATGCTAGTGGATTTATATTAAGAAGTGAAGTGAAAACAGCATCGTTGTCATCAACATTGCTGCATGTGCTGCGTTGACCATAAAAAAGCAAGTGTCTCGTGGTCGAGGAACAACATTTGCTCCTTGAGTGACGGGCGGTGCTAGGTCTGTGGAAAGTGACATGGAGAGAAAGGGAGCGTAGAGAGATGAATCAAGTAGCAATGTAAACTATATAATTGGACACTACATACAGGGTGTCACATTTAACTATCCAAACATTCAAATGCCCTTAGAAGGTAAAGTAAAAACCCAAACCTGTCCCTGCATCAATACCGGTATATAGTAAAATATGGGATACCGCCCAGCTCTACATCCAGGACCTCTATATCTGGCAGTGTCAGTGGAAGGTCCTAAACATTTTCAATGTGTTCAGCCACCCAAGACTGTTGTCTCTGCTGCCATACGGAAAACGGTACCAGAGTGCCAAGTCTGGGACCAAAAAGGCTCCTAAACAACTCTATCCCCCAGTCCATAAGACAGCTGAACTGTTAATCAAATGGCTATTTGTGTTGACTCCATTATTGCACTGGACTCTACCCGCGCACTCACTGGACTCTACCCGCGCACTCACTGGACTCTACCCGCCTCACTGGACTCCTACCCGCACTCACTGGACTCTACCCGCGCACTCACTGGACTCTACCCTGGCACTCACTGGACTCTACCCGTGTTCAGCCACTCACTGGACTCTACCCGGGCACTCACTGGACTCTACCCGCGCACTCACTGGACTCTACCCGCGCACTCACTGGACTCTACCCGCGCACTCACTGGACTCTACCCGCGCACTCACTGGACTCTACCCGCGCACTCACTGGACTCTACCCGCGCACTCACTGGACTCTACCCGCGCACTCAGCACACACACATGCATATTGTCTCTACACACACTCTTTCACACACACTGTTACTATTCTGTTTATTATTTAATTACATGTACATATTACCTCAACTACCTCGTAACCCTGCACATTGACTCGGAACCGGTACTCCTTGTTTATAGTTTTATTTTGTGTGACCATTTCTTATTTTTTTATTTGTGAATTTTCTTTTTAACTCTACGTTCTTGGGAAAGAGCTCGTAAGTAAGCATTTCATGGTAAATGTCTACACCTGTTTTATTCTGCGCATGTGACCAATACGATTTGATTTAGATTTGTAACAACCGCCAGATGAAATGGAATCTGATTTATCAAGCAGAGCTGTGGAGAAGAGATGTTTCAAGCCTCTTTCAAAGAAGAAAGTGGAAAATACGGGCGTTTCCCCTGCATGGTTTGTTGTTGTTGAACAACACTGCCTTCTCCCCTGCTGACACTCACATGGTGAGAGTTTGTGTGGGGAGGTTCTCTCTCTCTCCTCTCACTGTCCCCTGGCTCTTTTCTGCTATCCTGTACCTTGTCCCCCTGGCTTTCTCTCCTCATTCTCTTACTTTTTTTCCCTCCTCTCCTTTCTCTTTTCCTCTTCTCACATTCTGCTCCTCTGTCTCCTCCCGTTGGAGTAGTTGCTATGGAGTGGGAGGGAGGGTGAAGCACGTTGGTGAATCATTCACTCTGCTGCCTGGCAGGGCCTTGGCCTACTTGTTTTGTCCCGCTAGTCGGTAACAGTTGTCAAGGATCACCCTACACAACTGTCATTGGACAAGTCTCAAATGACACCATTACTATAGCCTATACAGTGAGTATAAGTACACCTTCCTATTTTTTTGTTGCACCCCCCCATGTTGACTCCAATGCTTCCCACAGTTGGCTGTATGTCCTTTGGGTGGTGGACTATTCTTGATAAACATGGGAAAACTGTTAAGCGTGTGAAACTCAGCAGTGTTGTGGTTTGACACAAACCGGTGCGCCTGGCACCTACTACCATACCCCGTTCAAAGGCACTTAAATATTTTGTCTTTCCTATTTATCCTCTGAATGGCACACATACACAATCCATGTCTCAATTGTTTCAAGGCTTACAAATTCTTCTTTAAGCCTTCATCTATGCTGATTTTGAAGTGGATTTAACAAGTGACATCAATAAGGGATCATAGCTTTGTCTGCCATGGAAATACCAGGTGTCCTTAATGTTTTTTACACTCTGTGTGTAGTGCATTCGGTTTGAACAGAGCCCTGTGTGGTGAGATGGACCTGTCAGTTCTCACTGTGGACAGACAGGATTCTGGTGGGTGACTGTTAAATACTAGACCGAGGCTATATGGCTTCCCCTCTGCAGGTGGACTGCCTATCATGTATATTCACACTCACTCACTCTGATATATCTTTATGGATATTTGACTCCCTTAGACTCTTCTCCTTTTAATCATGTCCAATGTCATTACATAAACAACTTCTCCAATACCATTTCCCGCCCAGCCACTCTATCACTTCCTGACTTTCAGGAGACCAAGAATGTCGCTGGGATGGCCAGGCTTGATTAACTCTGATCATCTGGAGGGGTAGTTCATTCTTACTGCTCTGCTTAAGGTAAAAACCAATGTCCCCCTGTGTACTGCTGCTTGTTAATGGGTCTCTCTCTCTCTCTCTCCTTCTCCTTCTCTCTGCAGTGAACAGAGTATCTGTCAGGCGCGGGCCGCTGTCATGGTGTATGACGATGCCAATAAGAAATGGGTTCCAGCCGGCGGCTCCACGGGCTTCAGCAGAGTGCACATATACCACCACACGGGCAACAACGCCTTCCGGGTGGTGGGACGCAAAATACAGGACCATCAGGTGACTCACTGGGACTTAGGCCTAGATGATGTGTGAAGCATAGTAGTGCTTACTGTATATGAATATAAATGCTACAGTATATAAAGCTTTTAAAAGTTGTGGTTAGTTTAAAGTGGGACTGGGATTTCACGTGACTTGAAACTGCGCTGATCTGATGACTCTAGACTTCTTTATACTTTATTCCGTCTGACCTGTGTCAGTAGGAAAGCAGTCTGGCAGCCATCTTGCCTCTCTGTGTCTCTCAGGAACGACCCAGTGTCTCTCGGGAATGACCAGCGCTGTAATTGAAAACAGGTCTGAGAGCTTTCCTGCTCCACCAGTCACTAGCACATGACAGCCATGTCTGGACTGGCAGAGCCACGGTCTCAAACATCAATCAATCTGTCTTTGTCCCTGGTCCAAGAGTGAAGCCCATGGTTAGCTATAGAGTCAACAGAGGGGGGCAACAATGTAACTCCATGCCAGAGAGGAAACGTAAGTCTCCTGTATTCCTCTCCACTGACTCTGGCTTACTGTCTTACTCCATATGATATGATTGACCAGACAGCCAGTGATGCACATCTGTATTTAATGAAGGGAACATTTTAGTGAACAATTTGAGGATGGCCTGTTCAGGAAAAATGGAAGACCTGTTTCGATAAACGCAACACCCAGGTGCTGCTGAATCGTTTCCACAGCACCAGACTACACTGCTCTGATTGGCGGATTAGTGTCTGAGCTGATTGTTGTCTGTTTTGTAGCCCTCTGTGTATTTCTAATGTACACACTACTGATGACCTCGGCCCGAAACCGGCTCCTGGGTTTTTAGCAGAACCCCCCCCCTCAATTGAGTTATGTCAGCAGGAACTGACAAACTCCGTTATTCTCATTACAAACAAACTGGTTTGTGAGCCTCCTATCTGCAACTCTCTCTTTCCCCTGAAAATGGATCCCCTGAAATAGACTTGAAGGAAGCCATGATAAACTCTGACTGTTTTCATCTTTAAGAGTGAATCGTTTTTAGTTTTTGAACTGAGGTTGGGACTGAACAGATGGTTAGCTTGGTCTGACTTGATCCTGCATTTGTCCTAAAAGAGTTTCCTCTACCGGCCTGGGAGCAACTCCCTCAGTGCATCAGACTGTTGTGATTTAGTTGATTTCACTGTAATGGTGTTCGTCAATGGATATACTTTCACACCATCTAGTGCTGTTCCTTTGTTGATATAGGATCCCAGGGCCTCATTGGCATGTAGGAAGAGTGTTTGTGTAGAGGGCTGAGTGCAGTACTAGTGTAGTCCACTGAGGCATTGTGTACATCCAGGGATGGGCAACTAACGCAACATGTAATCATTTCAAAGATCATATAAGGAAATCGGTCAATTTAAATAAATTCATGAGGCCCTAATCTATGGATTTCACATGACTGCGAATACAGATATATGTATCTGTTGGTCACTGGTACCTTTAAAAAATAAAAAGTAGGTGCTTGGATCAGAACCAGTCAGTATCTGGTGTGACCACCATTTGCCTCATGCAGCGTGACACATCCCCTTCGCATAGAATTAATCAGGCTGTTGATTGTGGCCTGTGGAATGTTGACCTACTCTTTGATGGCTGTGCGAAGTTGCTGGATATTGGCGGGAACTGGAAAACGTTGTCATACACGTCGATCCAGAGCATCCCAAACATGCTCAATTGGTGATATATTTGGTGACTATGCAGGCCATGAAATAACTTGGAAATGTTCAGCTTCCATGAATTGTGTACAGATCCTTGCTACATTATTATTCTGAAACATGAGGGGCCTCAGGATCCCTTCACGGTGTCTCTGTGCATTAAAATTGCCATCGATAAAATGCAATTGTGTTCATTGTCCGTAGCTTATGCCTGCCCATACCATAACCCCACAGCCACCATGGAGCACTCCGTTCACAACGTTGACATCAGTAAACCGCTCTCCCACACGATGCCATACACATGGTATGTGGTTGTGAGGCCGGTTGGACGTACTGCCAAATTCTCTAAAATGACGTTTGAGACAGCTTATGGTAGAGAAAGGAACATTCAGTTCTCTGGCAACAGCTCTGGTAGACATTCCTGAAGTCAACATGCCAATTGTATGCTCCCTCAACCCAATCTGTGGCGTTGTGACAAAATGGCACATTTTAGTGGCCTTTTCTTGTTCACAACAGAAGGTGCACCTGTGTAATGATCATGCTGTTTAATCAGCTTCTTGATATGCAACACCTGTCAGGTGTATAGAATATCTTGGCAATAGAGAAATGCTGACTTACAGGGATGTAAACAAATTTGTGCACAAAATTTGAGAGAAATAAGCTTTTTGTGCCTATGGAAAATGTCTGATTTTTTTATTTCAGCTCATGTAACATGGGACCAACACGTTGCGTTTATTTATGTTCAGTGTGTATTTTTTAGTAACGGAGTCGGTCTCAATTTACTATTGCGAGAATAGTAGAATACACAAGGTGCAACTTCAAAATTTGGTCAGTCAATTAGCAAGTCTGCGCACAAAAAAATAATATATTGCTAAATTACTTTCATGGTTGAATTACCGGCTGGGTGGCCACATTTTTAGATTTTTGTTAGTCACCGTCACTCACACACACACATCCTATAAACAAATACAAACATTTCTCTCTGTCGTATAGTAAAATGTGTAAAATTGTAGGAAATAAGCTGTTAAAAAGCTCATTTTCCTCTCCACCCCATAGCAAAGTTAGTATAATTGCATGAAATTAACTCCAAAACGTACAAAAAATGATCAAGAGGGGGGCCACAAAAATGGAATGGATGTTTGTTCACAAACCTGGGAGCCACTGTGCCCCTCATGAGTTCAGATTTTTCTGTGGCCCCCACCCCCATCAAAGTTGGTCAGTCTCTGATCCAGAGGCACAGAGGAGAGGACAGGGCCTTTTGCTGCGGTGGTAGATCCTGTTACATACTGTAGCGGCCTCTGGAGAGGCCCATAGGGGGAGAGCGGGATGGAGGAGCGGAGGACTGGTCAGACGATTGGAGAAAGGAGGCACTGCAGTTCCAGCTAAAGTATGCATACCATTATCATGTCAGTTGGCTGGTTACAAACTCTTCAAGTGTATTTTAGTTCTAAGTCTAGTATCCCTCTTTATTGGATTGGTCAACTCTCCCAGAAGCTTAATAGTTAAACTTACTGGACTAAGTTGACAGGCTTTTATTGTCTCTGTGACAATGTTTCTGGTGAGTATCATGCAGCCAGTGATTCAGACAGAGGTGTGGTATTTGGGGGGGGGTCAGACATAAGCCACAGTGGCTTCCTGATTCACAGAGTTTCCTGCCATAATAAGGTTGAGTAAATCCAGGAAGTTTGGACTCAGCGCAGTGCCTCGCTCCCCTCAGAGAAATGATTCCACGGAGGTCAGTTAAAGACGATACCAAAGCCAGCCCTGATGCAGGGGGTGACAATGACCGATTTGAGTGCAATCCTACTATTTCACTATTGGATTTTTTTTCTTTAAAGACTATGAAAAACCACTTCTTTTTGTTCCCCCTGAAGCAATAAGCCCTGACCTAGTTCCTTCCCCCATTCACCTTGTGAAGGTCTTGTTTCTGGAATGCCTGACCCCGGTCCTCTTGCCTACTAGGCTACTTGCTGTAGAACAGAGGTATTTAACGCAGTGGAAAAGCCCCTATGATCTTGTTTCATTTTACCAATGCAGTAAAGACCTTCTGTCACAGTCACTTTTGTCCTTTCAGTTGATGTACATTGCGTATACTAAAAACACACATCAGTTTCTAAATACTGATCCAGTAGTCTCTCGCCTGTGATGACGAAGGTTTTCATAGTAGTGTCTCCAGTGTAGCGAGGCCTTGCTGTGGTCTCCGCAGCTGCTGAGCGATGCAGAATCCATACCCTCAAGGCCCAGCCATGTCTTGTGATGGATGAGCACAGCAGACAGACCCCAGGAGTGTGTGTGAAGACACTGCGCTTGTGTGACCGTGTGTGTGAACAGCGTCATGCGAGGCTGTTTACCCAGTGACGCTGTGTATGACGAGGTGTGACAATCCATCCAACACACAGGTTTCGGTGGAAGCGGTGCCGGTCACCATGTGCTCGATCAGCAATCCCAGAACCCTCTCTGTCTTCTCCCTGACATCTCCCGTCCTGTGGGCCTGTCATTTTAATCCTGCTGCTGTTCATGTCAACACAATGGGGGGAAAAAAATCCCTTCTCACATAGACACCATCACTGTCGACACATAACGTGCACACACAACTCGTAGATACTGCTTACACACCACCCACACCAGCCAGGCTCCATTCACATCTCCATCTGAACCTGAGGTTTTATCTTTCACATGTAGGAGGAACTAGAGTCTTCTTAGAACTGGGTTCACATGATAATTAGACACAGTGTAAGCCCATGATGACCATGTTCTGTGTCTGCGTTCTGCGTCTGTCGCAACTAACTGGTTACATTGTAGTGGCACAAGGACTAGATAAGATGTTCGTGAAGCATTTGTAAGACTTTCATAGGCACTTGGTCGTTATGTACCATCTAAGAATGACTAGACCCGGGACGATGAAAAAAAAAAATAATAATTGTTTATTGAACCTTTATTTAACTGGTCAGTTGAGAACAAATTCTTATTTACAATGACGGCCTACCACGGCCAAACCGTAACCCGGATGACGCTGGGCCTATTGTGCACCAGATACCAGTATTGTAATATTTTTCTGTTGGTAAAACTGTACTTTTTTTTTGTCCTTTAGAAACCTGCTGTATGTAAAACATTGCATGCTATAGCTTGGAAAATATATCCATGTCTGAGTTTGTTTCCAACATTAGGTCTGTTTTCCTCAGTAAGTTTGGTTTCCTTGCCACAATACTAACGAGTATCACAATATTGGTATCATCCCGGCCCTTAAGTATAACCCAAACCCAAGAGTTCACTCTAAACTGCATGACATGGAAAATCGACCTGCAATAGGATTTATGTCGTCACAAATGTTCTGTTCATACTCTGCTTTAGTAAGTCAGTGAGTTGATAATAGAGGGACATGTTTCTATATTGCATCATAACTCGGTCAGACTTCATACACCGACAGACTTGAATCTACATAATCCTGTAGCGTATTAATTAGGCTCTTTGATGGATTTCTGGTTTCTCATAATGAGCAGAGAAGTTCAAAAGTGCACGCACTGTGTGATTAGTATTGATGTGAATATTGACTTCTATCTCAAATTTGAGACAGGATAAATGCAAAATGCGTCGATTTAATAGCTCTTATTATTATCCGACTGACTGCTACCTGTCTGAATCTGTTTACTGGATGGAAACGTTAAGGGAAAGACTGTCTGGTTGTGGCGTTGGCCCCTCAGAGAACCTTTCTATTTGAAGAATGCAATTTGAACCCAACAAAAAACATGACCAAGAACCAGCACATTCAGTTTATCCTTCAATTGCAGAATCTATAGGCTACTTTTCCCTTTGCAATGACTCTTTCAATTGGTGACAACAGCAGTGAAATCTATAGCTAGGCCTTGAATGCCTCTCCGAGCCTGACTCGTTTAAAGTCGAATAGGGGTCCAGAGTGATTCTCGGCCAGGATACAGTACAGCTGATTTCTGGTAAGGGCTAGTTTAACTATTTGTGTGCTGTGTTTCTCTGGCTGGTGTCGAACCGACACCCATTTCGTTTTCTCTGCTCTTCTGTGTGCCTCAGTGAGCTCATCAACAATAAATTATAGAACAGATTATATAAATCTCTGGCCTGGCTGCCTAGAGGGAAAAAAAGTGAGAAACCTTCACATCTTTACTTTCAAGAGCCAAAGGAATGTTCTAATTCAATTATAGATTTTTGAAATGAACTTGGTGCAGATATTCTAGCTATTTTTTTCCCCTACGGCTTTTCGCGAACCTTAGCATTCTAGAAGTGAAGAACTACCTCAGGCTGTGAATGATTGCTTGTGAGCTGAACGCAGCTCATTCGATACCCTCCATTTGTTTATGAAAGGTGTGCTAATGTTTCTCTGACCTGAAGACTATAGACACAGGGTTGCTCTTTAGTGCTATGCCAAAGCTGTTAAATAACCACATTTATCATGCAAGGTCCCTTATACTTTACTGTAGTAAGTGTGGTGATAGTCAATGTTCCCTCCCCAAAATTTTGGCACTGAACAAATTTCCGGTCTGCTGAGCGCGAACTTGAATGTTGTGAATATTCTGTGTAACTTCCGTCGCACGTTTACTGTGAACATTGAGGCTGTACCCGTTTCGCAGGTAGCCTAGTGGTTTGAGCACTGGGCCAGTAACCGAAAGGTTGCTGGATTGAATCCCCGAGCTGACAAGGTAAAACTCTGTTGTTCTGCCCTTGAGCAAGGCAGTTAACCCACTGTTCCCCAGGCGCCCGAGACATGGAAGTCGATTAATGCAGCCCGCGCACCTCTCTGATTCAGAGGGGTTGGGTTAAATGCGGAAGAGACATTTCAGTTGAAGGCATTCAGTTTGTTCAACTGACTAGGTAGCCCCCTTTAAGTTAGTTTTAACAGTGGTCAAGTAGGCTACTGTGGCTATTTAACTATAATGTAGGACTACCAAAGTGGCCTACCGTCAAAAACAATGGAGAAAACGCATCCCATAACATTTTAACATAGAACAGCTATTTCCATCATTCATCCAACAGTAGTAGCCAATGTGTGGTGTGTTCAATGCCGACATTCCATGAGACAAAAAAAACATGCAGGGCTTGACATGAAGCTGTTTATCCACTTGTCATTCAGACAAGGTGACTGAAAATATTTGAGGCAAGAAACCACTTTACAAAATACAATTAATTATTATTCCCATTCTCTGCCTATTGGTTACTTAGCTTTCCCTTTAAAACATAAACATCACTTTTTACCTGACTCCCTGTTCAAAGATGGCTAGAAATACACAAATTTTCTGCTCTCCTTGGAAGAAACCGCTCTCCCATTGTTGACTAGAAATGAGTTAACTGGGCTAATAACTCACTTCCAGTTTAAAGTGATATGGCTATTTCCATATAGGCCTACTTCAGCTCTGATTGGTTATGGCGCTCCGGTCTGTGTAGAGTACGGGCCTGAGTCTGTCAATGCAATCGAATCCTACTCCAATGCCCTCTGCCTACAAGAAAATCTCTTGCACAGTTAGTTTTGCATAGTAAATCTTGCCTAGTTTTGTTTCGGTATATTATACTGAAAGTGGCTAATATTGTGTTGATTCGAACACAATTCCGGCAGTAGAGCGAAACTTTGAGTGTTAACTAATGGGGGGGAACTGTAGCGGGCTCATTATTCTTCTGCACCGGCAGTCTGAGGGGAGCTGCGCGCATTCACACAGCTCTGAGGGAACATTGGTAGTAGACTGACTGACTGAGGTTGTATTAGCTGTAATGTATGACTCTTATGAACTCTAAAAACATAATTTCCTTACCTGTAATCACGATGTACTTGTTTTGAGCAACACAAATAGTCAATCATGATGTCACAAAGTGCTGTACAGAAACCCAGCCTAAAACCCCAAACAGCAAGCAATGCAGGTGTAGAACCACGGTGGCTAGGAAAAACTCCCTAGAAAGGCCAAAACCTAGGACCAGCAGGGTCAGAACCAGAACCAGGCTATGAGGGGTGGCCAGTCTTCTGGCTGTGCCGGGTGGAGATTATAACAGAACATGGCCAAGATGTTCAAATGTTCATAGATGACCAGCAAGGTCAAATAATAATAATCACAGTGGTTGTCGAGGGTGCAACAGGTCAGCACCTCAGGAGTAAATGTCAGTTGGCTTTTCATAGCTGATCATTGAGAGCATCTCTACCGCTCCTGCTGTCTCTAGTGAGTTGAAAACAGCAGGTCTGATGAACAGGTCAGGAGTTCCAAGGCCGCAGGCAGAACAGTTGAAACTGGAGCAGCAGCATGGCCAGGTGGACTGGGGATAGCAAGGAGTCATCATGCCAGGTAGTCCTGAGGCATGGTCCTAGGGCTCAGGGAGAAAGAGAGGTGTCAAGAGAGAGAACGAACACACTGGATAAGACATGAGAAATACTCCAGATAAAACAGACTGACCCTGCCCCCTAACACACAAACTACTGCAGCATAGGTACTGGAGGCTGAGACCGGAGGGGTTGGGAGACAATGATCTCCGCCACGGCACAACCCAAGTAGTCCTCGCAGTACTTCAGAATAGCTATCCAAACCATCTCACTCAATCTCCCTATCCTTCTCCCTAGAAGTGCACCATAGTCCCTGTGCCAAGAAAGCAAAGGTAAGCTGCCTTTATGACTACCGCCCTGTAGCACTCATGAAAGTAGCCATGAAGTGCTTTGAAAAGCTAGCCATGGCTCACATAAACACCATCCCGGAAACCCTAGACCAACTCCAATTCGTATACAGCCCCAACAGATCCACAGATGACGCAATCTCAATCGCACTGCCCTTTCCCACATGGACAAATGGAACACCTATGTGAAAATGCTCAGAATTCAACACCATATTGCCCTCAAAGCTCATCACTAAGCTAAGGAAATTGGGACTCAACACCTCCCCCTGCAACTGTATCCTGGACTTCCTGATGTGCCGCCCCCAGGTGGTGAAGGTAGGCAACCCTTACCTGCCACGCTGATCCTCAACACTGGTGCCACTCAGGGATGCGTGCTTAGTCCCCTCCTGTACTCCAAACACGACTCCAACACCAAGTTTGCTGACAACACAACGGTGGTAGGCCTGATAACCAACAATGATGAGACAGCCTACAGGGAGGTCAGAGACCTGGCAGTGTGGTGCCAGGACAACAACCTCTCCCTCAACGTGAGCAAGACAAAGGAGCTAATCATGGACTACAGGAAAAGGTGGGCTGAACACACACCCGGAAACATCGACAGGGCTGTAGTGGAGTGGGTTGAGAGTTTCAAGTTCCATGGTGTTCACATCACCAACAAACTGTCATGGTTCAAACACACCAAGACAGTCGTGAAGAGAGCACGACAATGCCTTTCCCCCCTTAGGAGACTGAAAAGACTTGGCCTGGTTACCCAGATCCTCAAAGTTCTGCAGCTGCACCATCGAGTGCATCTTGACCGGTTGCATCACTGTCTGGTATGGAAACTCCTCGGCATCCAACCGTACGCCGCTACAGACTGTAGTGAGTACGTCCCAGTATATCACTGGGGCCAAGCTTCCTGGCTTCCTGCCAGGACCTATATACTAGGCGGTGTGAGAGGAAGGCCCAAAAAACTGTCAGACTCCAGTCACCCAAGTCCTAGACTGTTCTCTCTGCTACCAAGTCTACATCCAAAAGGCTCCTTATTGACAGGTTCTACCCCCAAGCCATAAGACTGCTGAATAATTAATCAAGTGGCCTCCCGGACTATTTGCATTGACACAGACCCTTTTTGTTTTTACACTGCTGCTACTCGATGTGTATTATCTATCCATGGTCACTTTACCCCTAACTTCATGTACAAATGACCTTGACTACTGGTACCCCCGCACATTGACTCGCTACCGGTACCCCGTGTACATAGCCTTGTTATTTTGTTACTTTTTAGTACATTTTTTTGCTTTAGTTTATTTAGTAAATATTTTCTTAACCAACAATAGAGTTAAGGGCTTGTAATTATTTAATTTCACCTGTTGTATTCGACACGTGACAAATACAATTTGATAATTGTTTTGAGCATCACCAGTAGTCCTCTAAGGAATTGAAATTAGCTATCAAAACAATCTCAAAAACCATCCCTTTCTCTCGATCTCCCCCCATCTCTCTCGATCCCCTCTCTCTCCCCCTTTCTCTCCGTCTCCAGGTGGTAATAAACTGTGCCATTCCCAAGGGGCTCAAGTACAACCAGGCCACACAGACCTTCCACCAGTGGCGCGATGCCAGACAGGTCTACGGACTGAACTTTGGCAGCAAAGAGGATGCCAACGTATTCGCCAGTGCCATGATGCATGCCCTGGAGGTGCTCAACTCTCAGGACACAGGTGAGGGTGAGCTCTGCTGACCGGCGGGAAAAATATCTGCTGTAATGACCTGAGATAACCAGCTCTCTTTGGTGTTTTTGACAAATGCGAGGTGGTCTTGCCTGTTGCCGTCCTGTTGCTTCACCCATTGCAAGTAGTCGTAGTGAGAGGTGTCCTGCATGTTTAGTGGGCAAGGATGCACAACTCTTAGCTGATGTAAAAGCTGGGTAAGGGTTAGCCTTGGAGTGCTGTTCTCAGACACACTGGTTAACCTGACGAGGTATTGGTAGATTTAAGCAGGACCCAAGAGGTAAAGCGAAACCCTCTATAAATGTCATCACAGTTGAGCGTCACATTAAAACTACAGCACTTGACCAGACATTTCCCGAAGGCACTTTAAAAAAATATTCTTGTGTTTACAGTCCACACAGATGACTCATCAATGTTTTGCCTCACTTTGCAGAATTTTTTGCTTCACTAAGCTGAATATGGTCGGGTGAAGGGAAAAAATAAATAAATACAAAGAAATGATTTGCGTCTAATTCGTTTTGATCCGCTGTTTATATTGGTTTGGCAGAATGACTCTCTTGTCCTCAGAGTGAGATCAAATGTTTACTGAGGACCTGCTCTCGTAAAATTGGATGCAATTAGACGTTCTGATGTGTGTCTTGGGAGGTTGTGTGTGTGTTTGGGGAACTCTGGGTCTGGCGCAGGGGCCTAGTGAGGGGCTCAATCAAGGCCCTGTTCCTGACCCCCTCCCTCTGTGGCTGCAACAACTTGTGACTGGCTAGGCCCTCAGGGGTTCCACACAACAGCAGTCACACTGAGCCTAGTATCTCTCACCGGGCCGTTTCGGCCTTTTAGTCAGACTGTTTACTTATTGCTAACAAATGATGCATTGTTTTCAGTGGCGGCCATTTCTGTTTTCCCAGATATGCTTAATCTCTGGAAAGGCTAGCTAGCGGCTGGCCTGGCAGTGTTCTGGGGGGATAGCTACAATGTATTTGTATTCTCTCCAAGCAGCAGTCTGCTGAGCCCAGCCCACAGTTACCTCAGATGGAGTGGCCTTGGAACAGACTGTGATTATGCTGGTTGCCTGCGCTGCTTTTGCTTAATTTGTTGACTGATGCGATGAGCCACTGCGTCTAATGTGAATAGCTTTCCTGTAATCTCCACCACCACGCCTGAGTAATATACACACTGTAGCTCTGGTGATATTTTCTCAATGAGGGCTGGCTGCCTGGGACAGAGAGAGGTGTGTTTGGTTGTTGGTAATATGATTGCAGAGTGGATCATCAGTCATTTTGAGAGATCTGACGGTTGTTGTTTTCCAACGCACACTGCACCCAATCTCTTCCCTGAGGGGAAAGTTATTGTTTTATAGTCTCCTTGCCACTGTTTGGAATAAGACTGACTGAAGTTCAGAAGCTATTTAACCAGGTCTGTATGAATGGATCCAGGTTTCAAAGCAAATACACTTTTATTTGTCACATGCTTCGTAGACAACCGGTGTAGATTAACATTAATTAGCTTTCTTACTGGTCATTCTCTGACAATGCAGAGTTGACGATGAGATATTTTGAAAAAGTATCAAATTAAATAGTGACACTTGGAATAAATACACAGTGAATAAATAATCAAAATGCGTAAAAATAACATTGTTATGTAGGGAGTAGAATATATTGTAGCTATATACAGGGAGTACCATTTACTGAGTCGATGTGCAGAGGTATGAGGTAATTGAGGTAGCTACATACTGTGCATAGAGGTAGGGGTAAAGTGACTAGGCAACAGGATGCAGTGGGGCAAAAAAGTATTTAGTCAGCCACCAATTGTGCAAGTTCTCCCACTTAAAAAGATGAGAGGCCTGTAATCTTCATCATAGGTACACTTCAACTATGACAGACAAGATGAGGGAAAAAAATCCAGAAAATCACATTGTAGGATTTTTAATGAATTTATTTGCAAATTATGGTTGCTCAATACAAATCAAATCAAATTTTATTTGTCACATACACATGGTTAGCAGATGTTAATGCGATAGTAGCGAAATGCTTGTGCTTCCAGTTCCGACAATGCAGTAATAACCAACAAGTAATCTAACTAACAATTCCAAAACTAATATCTTATACACAGTGTAAGGGGATAAAGAATATGTACATAAAGCTATGAATGAGTGATGGTGCAGAGCAGCATAGGCAAGATACAGTAGATGGTATCGAGTACAGTATATACATATGAGATGAGTATGTAAACCAAGTGGCATAGTTAAAGTGGCTAGTGATACATGTATTACATAAGGATGCAGTCGATGATATAGAGTACAGTATATACGCATACATATGAGATGAATAATGTAGGGTATGTAAACATTATATTAGGTAGCATTGTTTAAAGTGGCTAGTGATATATTTTACATCCTTTCCCATCAATTCCGATTATTGAAGTGGCTGGAGTTGAGTCAGTGTGTTGGCAGCAGCCACTCAATGTTAGTGGTTACTGTTTAACAGTCTGATGGCCTTGAGATAGAAGCTGTTTTTCAGTCTCTCGGTCCCAGCTTTGATGCACCTGTACAGACCTCGCCTTCTGGATGATAGCGGGGTGAACAGGCAGTGGCTTGGGTGGGTGTTGTCCTTGATGATCTTTATGGCCTTCCTGTAACATCGGGTGGTGTAGGTGTCCTGGAGGGCATGTAGTTTGCCGCCGGTGATACGTTGTGCAGACCTCACTACCCTCTGGAGAGCCTTACGGTTGTGGGCGGAGCAGTTGCCGTACCAGGCGGTGATACAGCCCGCCAGGATGCTCTCGATTGTGCATCTGTAGAAGTTTGTGAGTGTTTTTGGTGACAAGCCGAATTTCTTCAGCCTCCTGAGGTTGAAGAGGCTCTGCTGCGCCTTCTTCACGAAGCTGTCTGTGAGTGGACCAATTTAGTTTGTCTGTGATGTGTATGCCGAGGAACTTAACTTACTATCCTCTCCACTACTGTTCCATCGATGTGGATAGGGGGGTGTTCCCTCTGCTGTTTCCTGAAGTCCACAATCATCTCTTCAATACTTTGTCATTGCCAACAAAGGGTATATAACAGAGGTCAAATGTTTTCTGTATTTTGGCTCATTCCTCCATGCATATCTCTTCTAGAGCAGTGATGTTTTGGGGCCGTTGCTAGGCAACACTGACTTTCAACAACCTCCAAAGATTTTTTTTATGGGGTTGAGATCTGGAGACTGGCTAGACCACTCCAGGACCTTGAAATGCTTCTTATGAAGCCACTCCTTCGTTGCCCGGGCGGTGTGTTGGGGATCGTTGTCATGCTGAAAGATCCAGCCACGTTTCATCTTCAATGCCCTTGCTGATGGAAGGAGGTTTTCACTCAAAATCTCACGATACATGGCCCCATTCATTCTTTTCTTTACACGGATCAGTCGTCCTGGTCCCTTTGCTGAAAAATAGCCCCAAAGCATGATCTTTCCACCCCCATGATTCACAGTAGGTATGGTGTTCTTTGGATGCAACTCAGCATTCTTTGTCCTCAACACGACGAGTTGAGTTTTTACCAAAAAGTTATATTTTGGTTTCATCTGACCATATGACATTCTCCCAATCTTCTTCTGGATCATCCAAATGCTCTCTAGCAAATTTGACGGGCCTGGACATGTACTGGCTTAAGCAGGGGGACACATCTGGCACTGCAGGATTTGAGTCCCTGGCGGCATAGTGTGTTACTGAAGGTAGGCTTTGTTACTTTGGTCCCAGCTCTCTGCAGGTCATTCACTCGGTCCCCCCGTGTGGTTCTGGGATTTTTGCTCACCGTTCTTGTGATCATTTTGACCCCACGGGGTGAGATCTTGCGTGGAGCCCCAGATCGAGGGAGATTATCAGTGGTCTTGTATGTCTTCCATTTCCTAATAATTGCTCCCACAGCTGATTTCTTCAAACCAAGCTGCTTACCTATTGCAGATTCAGTCTTCCCAGCCTGGTGCAGGTGTACAATTTTGTTTCTGGTGTCCTTTGACAGCTCTTTGGTCTTGGCCATAGTGGAGTTTGGAGTGTGACTGTTTGAGGTTGTGGACAGGTGTCTTTTATACTGATAACAAGTTCAAACAGGTGCCATTAATACAGGTAACGAGTGGAGGACAGAGGAGCCTCTTAAAGAAGTTGTTATCGGTCTGTGAGAGCCAGACATTTTGTTTGTAGGTGACCAAATACTTATTTTCCACCATAATTTGCAAATAAATTCATTAAAAAATCCTACAATGTGATTTTCTGGATTTTTCTTCCTAATTCTTCTGTCATAGTTGAAGTGTACCTATGATGAAAATTACAGGCCTCATCTTTTTAAGTGGGAGAACTTGCACAATCGATGGCTGACTAAATAATTTTTTGCCCCACTGTATATAATAGACTAGCAGCGGCGTGGGCGTATGTAGTGTGTGTGTTGGCGTGTAAGTATGTCGTGAGTGTGTGTGTGCGCATAGTCAGTGGAAGAGTTGGTGCAAAAAAGAGTCACTGCAGGTAGCCATTTGATTAGCTATTTAGCGGTCTTGTTTAGAAGTCTTATGGCTTGGGTGTAGAAGCTGTTCATGGTCGTGTTGGTTCCAGACTTGGTGCATTGGTACCACTTGCCGTGTTGTAGCAGAGCGAAGTCTGTGGCTTGGGCAGCTGGAGTCTTTGAAACCGCTGGTATAAAGGTCCTGGATGGCTGTGAGCTTTGCGGTCGGTTGCTAAACAGTTGCCATTGTTGCCAGTGGAGATGCAGCCAGTCAAGATGCTCTCGATGGTGCAGCTGTATAACCTTTTGTTGTTGTTGTTGAGGATCTGAGGACGCATGCAAAATCTTTTCAGCGTCCTGGGGAGGAGAAGCTCTGTTGTGCTCTCCATGACTGTGAATGATGATATATCCTTGGTGACGTGGACACCGAGGAACTTGAAAATCTCAACCCGCTCCACTGCAGCCCTGTCGATGTCAATGGGGGCATGCTCGGCCCTCCATTTCCTGGAGTTCATGATCAGCTCCTTTTGTCTTATTGACGTTGCGGGAGAAGTTGTTGTCCTGGCATCACACTGCCAGGTTTCTGACCTCCTCCCATTAGGTTCTCATCGTCCTTGGGGATCAGGCTTACCAGCGTATTGTCGTCAGAAAACTTAATGATGGTGTTGGTCGTGCGTGGGTGAACAGGGAGTACAGGAGGGGACTAAGCACGCACCCCTGAAGGGCCTCTGTGTTGAGGGTCTGTGTGACAGATGTGTTAGCGTAGAGTTAACAATAACCACCTTGGGGCGGCCTTGTGTTCAGTCCCAAGAACCTCAGCTTAGTGATGAGCTTTGAAGGCACTATGGTGTTGAACGCTGAGTTCAACTGGAGTGGGTCCAGGGTGTCTGGGATCAAAATCAAATGATATTTGTCACATGCTCTGAATACAATAGGTGTTGACCTTACTATGAAATGCTTACTTACACGTCCTTAAAAAAAAGGATCTGCCCTTTAAAAAAAAAAAAAAAAAAAAAAAAAATGCCTAAAATGACAACCAAATCTAACTGCCTGTAGCTCAGGCCCTGAAGCAAGGATATGCATTTTCTTGGTACAATTTGAAAGGAAACACTTTGAAGTTTTGTGGAAATGTGAAAGGAATTTAGTATAATATAACACAATAGATCTGGTAGAAGGTAATACAAAGAAAATAACAACCATTACTTTGTATTTTTTTTGTACCATCTTTGAAATGCAAGACTAACGTCAGAGTAGTCGGATTCGATCTCCGTCCCGTGTTGACGCTTTGCCTGTGATGGTTCGTCAGAGGACATAGTGGGATTTCTTATAAGTGTCCGGGTTAGAGTCCCACTCCTTGCCTTTAGCTCAGTGAGGATGTTGCCTGTAATCCATGGCTTCTGGTTGGGATATGCATGTACGTTGCTTTGGCGATGAGGTTGTCGATGGACTTAGTTAGTCAAAACTATTTAAAGTATACAATATACGTGTAGCGAAGCCACTCAACTACATTACAGTAGTCATCTAACAGACTCCCATCCAGAGCGACACACAAAAGCAACCAGGGTCAACGCCCTGCTCAAGGGCACGTTGACAGTTTTCCCACAAAAACAGCGACTCGGACGAGTGATCCATCAGCCACCGGCCCAAGCTCCCAACCACCAGGCCTCAAAGATCCCTCCCACAGTTCCCCAAGAGCTGCCGCTCAACCATCCAAGCACCCCCCCCACTCGAGAAAAGAATAATAAATACAATAATTCCACCCACCCCCCAATACACCAACAACCAACAAAATATAAAAAAGACAAAGGAGAAACAGAAAACAACAAAGCAAAAAACAAAAGACCTCAAATACAACAGAAATCATAACAGCAAGGCCAACTGAATGTTTCAGCGCATGTATGGCACTATTTACATGTGTGTATGTGTGCATTTGAATGAGAGCGTGTGTATATTGCATGTGTACAAACACCTGCACCTCATGAGCCTCAGGCAATCTGGCATTAACTGTAACAACACTGCCCCTCAGTGTCATTCAAACTTACTTTTGTTATGTTTTATTTTGACTTTATTTTAAACTTTTTATCTTTGACCGTCATTCTGTCCCCCTGCCCAGCAACTCCACTCCCACCTGTCTCCAATTCCACATGTGGATTTCTACACACCATATATCTGTCAACTATGCTGTGATGTTTAAAATACATGCAATCCATGGATTCTATTTGATTAGATAGATTGTGAGTTGAAGATAAATACTTTTACTAAGAGTATTAGTAACTGAATGCCCCAGTCTCTCAACAGTACTATTTCTAGGGTCAATTTCTGATCAATGTTATGCATTTTCAGCCATTCCTGAACCTGAGACGAGAAACATACTACCTGAGGGCAATACCAAAAAAATGATCTTGATTCTGTATACTCACAACAAAATCTGCAGAGCTTCGATGATTTTATGGCCCAAATATTAAACATTTTGTTGGTGGCAAGAATTTCATATAATAATTTTAGCTGAAAAGTCTTGAATCTTGCTTTTTTTTATATATCAACTCATTCACCCTGTACCATGGAATCGGTACATCAAAAATCTCTTCCCAACTATTTTGCAATCTGTTTGGCACAGCTGTCAACATCCTGGTCCTCAAATGAAACTGGTATAGTTTCCTATTTATGCTGTTTTTATTCCTCTGCCAGTTTTGATCCTTTATATTGGGCAGACAGACCAGTTCCCTACCTCCTCCCACTGTCACCGGTCTCCTCCAGTTTTGATCCTTTATATTGGGCAGACAGACCAGTTCCCTACCTCCTCCCACTGTCACCGGTCTCCTCCAGTATTGATCCTTTATATTGGGCAGACAGACCAGTTCCCTTCCTCCTCCCACTGACACCGGTCTCCTCCAGTATTGATCCTTTATATTGGGCAGACAGACCAGTTCCCTACCTCCTCCCACTGTCACCGGTCTCCTCCAGTATTGATCCTTTATATTGGGCAGACAGACCAGTTCCCTACCTCCTCCCACTGCCACCGGTCTCCTCCAGTATTGATCCTTTATATTGGGCAGACAGACCAGTTCCCTACCTCCTCCCACTGTCACCGGTCTCCTCCAGTATTGATCCTTTATATTGGGCAGACAGACCAGTTCCCTACCTCCTCCCACTGTCACCGGTCTCCTCCAGTATTGATCCTTTATATTGGGCAGACAGACCAGTTCCTTACCTCCTCCCACTGTCACCGGTCTCCTCCAGTATTGATCCTTTATATTGGGCAGACAGACCAGTTCCCTACCTCCTCCCACTGTCACCGGTCTCCTCCAGTATTGATCCTTTATATTGGGCAGACAGACCAGTTCCCTACCTCCTCCCACTGTCACCGGTCTCCTCCAGTATTGATCCTTTATATTGGGCAGACAGACCAGTTCCCTACCTCCTCCCACTGTCACCGGTCTCCACTAGTATTGATCCTTTATATTGGGCAGACAGACCAGTTCCCTACCTCCTCCCACTGCCACCGGTCTCCTCCAGTATTGATCCTTTATATTGGGCAGACAGACCAGTTCCCTACCTCCTCCCACTGACACCGGTCTCCTCCAGTATTGATCCTTTATATTGGGCAGACAGACCAGTTCCTTACCTCCTCCCACTGTAGTATTGATCCTTTATATTGGGCAGACAGACCAGTTCCCTACCTCCTCCCACTGTCACCGGTCTCCTCCAGTATTGATCCTTTATATTGGGCAGACAGACCAGTTCCCTACCTCCTCCCACTGTCACCGGTCTCCTCCAGTATTGATCCTTTATATTGGGCAGACAGACCAGTTCCCTACCTCCTCCCACTGACACCGGTCTCCTCCAGTATTGATCCTTTATATTGGGCAGACAGACCAGTTCCCTACCTCCTCCCACTGACACCGGTCTCCTCCAGTATTGATCCTTTATATTGGGCAGACAGACCAGTTCCTTACCTCCTCCCACTGCCACCGGTCTCCTCCAGTATTGATCCTTTATATTGGGCAGACAGACCAGTTCCTTACCTCCTCCCACTGCCACCTGTCTCCTCCAGTATTGATCCTTTATATTGGGCAGACAGACCAGTTCCCTACCTCCTCCCACTGACACCGGTCTCCTCCAGTATTGATCCTTTATATTGGGCAGACAGACCAGTTCCCTACCTCCTCCCACTGTCACCGGTCTCCTCCAGTATTGATCCTTTATATTGGGCAGACAGACCAGTTCCTTACCTCCTCCCACTGCCACCGGTCTCCTCCCTTTTTTTGGGGTAATGCTGTAATCAATTGGTTGTTATCTTGGATTGAGTTCCCATGCAATTCAGAAAACTCCATGAAAGACAAATCTACCATTCCAATTTACAATATAATTTAAAAACAATATACTGTTTTCAAATATCTTTCCCATAAATACAGTTATTTCAGCCATAATATTTGTTGTATCTTTTCAGGGGGATGAAATTGAAATTGTAGCCAGCTCTGCAGTGCTTGTTTGAAAAAAAGCATAATTTTCAATTAATCGAAAATGAGACATGGCATCTGCACAAACGCAAAAATGCAATTTTAAGCAATGGATGAGCTTTTCTTAGTGATCTACTAGAAGCATTTAGGGTTCAAATAAAACTTTTGAATGAGTGAAGCTTTCAGAGAGGTTTAGTGCTTTTATATTTAATAATCTCAACCCACCCTATTCATTATATAGATAGGCACGCTTTATCATGTCTTGTCTGCGACAAACCATCATACAGGCAAAGCGTCCATACAGGGCTAAGATTGAATCATACTACACCGCTCGACACTCGTCTTACGTGGCAGGGCTTGCAAACTAGTACGGACTACAAAGGGAAGCATAGCCGCGAGCTGCTAAGTGACACAAGCCTACCAGACGAGCTAAATCACGTCTATGCTCGCTTCGAGCCAAGCAACACTGAGGCATGCATGAGAGAATCAGCTGTTCTGGATGACTGTGTGATCACGCTCTCCGTAGCCATCGTGAGTAAGACCTTTAAACAGGTCAACACACACAAGGCTGAGGGGCCAGACGGATTACCAGGACGGGTGCTCCAGGCATGTGCTGACCAACTGGCAGGTGTCTTCACTGACCTTTTCAACCTCAACAGGTAATCAAATGGCTACCTGGACTATTTGCATTGTGTGCCCCCCTTCCAGCCCCTCTTTTATGCTGCTGCTACTCTCTGTTTATCAAATATGCACAGTCACTTTAACTATACATTCAAACAGGGTTGCTGTTCCCCGATCTGTTTGCAACAACGTTTGTAGTGTGAGCTGTCTTAATAACGACATAACCAAGGACTTTTCTCTGACGCCCTCTTCCTCTCTCCTTCCTTCCCTTCTCTATCCTCCTTCTCTCTCGCTCTGCTGTTCTCCTTTGTTTTTCTCTCTCCCCTCGTTAGAGAAGGGGGGTTTGTTAGCTGTTATTCTTTTTGCTGAACTCCTCCAGTGCTGAGTTTGCAGAATTCCTCTGTTTGGACTCTTCCCCCTGTCTCCCCGACTCTTCCCCCTGTCCATCAGCTCTTTGTTCCCGAGTAGCCTATCGCCTGACTAGTGTATCTGGCCGTTTCCCCCAGTGACCTCTAGCCCTCATCTCTCGCTGAGGCTGAATGCTTGGTTCTCACTGAACTTTTCTAGCCTGTATTAATTACCCGATAGTGATGAGCTTGATTATGGGAATGGTGATGACATTCTCCAGCGGTGTGGGTGTAATCACACTATCAAAGCCTGCCTGTTGCAGCCTGCCTCTGACAGGAGGAGACCCTAGGGTCTGCTTGCACTTTGAAGGAGTCTAAGGATATCCTCAAAGTGTGCATGCATATGTGTGAGAGCGAGAGGGGAGGGAGTGAGTGAGGATGTTTCAGTCCAATTCCCCGGTCTGTTTGCAACAACGTTTGTAGTGTGAGCTGTCTTAATAACGACATAACCAAGGACTTTTCTCTGACGCCCTCTTCCTCTCTCCTTCCTTCCCTTCTCTATCCTCCTTCTCTCTCGCTCTGCTGTTCTCCTTTGTTTTTCTCTCTCCCATCGTTAGAGAAGGGGGGGTTGTTAGCTGTTACTCTTTGTGCTGAACTCCTCCAGTGCTGAGTTTGCAGAATTCCCCTGTGTTTGGTTGGGGGCTTAGACTTGGTGCTAGAGACTGAGGCTGGTTGTCGGGGCAGGGGATCTGCTCTGTAGCCGAGGCTGCATATGGGCTAGACTGGGGTGGAGGCTGGGAGCTGGAGCGCCACAGGCTTTATAATGCAGAGAGTGTTAGCCTGGCCCTACCAAAGCCCTGCCAGGCTGACAGAGGGAAAAGGGGAGGCGAGGTACGATGGGACACTAATTGGCCCAGCCTCAGTCAGAGACCCATTTGTGTTCAGTAAGCTGTTTACAGCAGCACAGTCCAGCATAGTAATGGGGCTGGATAGGCCTGATTGGATGGGGTTTCAGCAACCATAGAGCTGGCACAGGCTGGCCTGCCACTGAAGGCCCGCCACTGAAGGCCCGCCACTGAAGGCCCGCCACTGAAGGCCCGCCACTGAAGGCCCGCCACTGAAGGCCCGCCACTGAAGGCCCGCCACTGAAGGCCCGCCACTGAAGGCCCGCCACTGAAGGCCCAGTGCAGCCAAGCTTTCTCCTATACTTGTCCTTAACTGAGATGGAAACGTATTGTGTGCAGTAGTTCTCGTCAGGGGTGTGCAGAGAGGAGCTCAGCACTTACACAGGTTCGGTTGAGTCCACCCAGGCTACAGCTGAGGTACAGCAACCCTGTTTGAGAGGCACTTTGAGAACTGTAGTTAAGATATGGATCCGATTTTCTGCTCTTCTCTGCCTCCTGTTGGTCGTACATAGAACTGCGCACAGAGGCACTCCAGTGTTATTCTTATCATCCAATGTGATGACACTCCTGTTCTATTAGGTGTCCCTTTTAGACATGATAAGCCTTCCATGACACAAGGCTCAACATCATTCACTCCCGGACTGGGATTTATCACCGGACAAGAGAGGAACGGAGTCACGCTGGTCTATCTTTTTAGAATACTTGTTATTTATTTCACCGCTAGCTAAATCCAGTGTTGACATGATTTACTGAGGCCTGTTCTGCCTGTGGTCTGTGCTGAATGTAGATCAAGCTGCTGTGTGTTCTGTTGCATACTCTGCACTGTGATTAGTCCTGCATCTCTCTCCATTGTTCCTCCACTGGAAAACTGATGCTGCTGCTTCGGAGGAGGAGAGAAGAAAAACGCAGGGTGATGGTTCTGTCTTCTGCTGACAGTGCAGGAGTTTATTGCCTTTGGTGTAATTGTGTAGCTCTTTCTCTTGAATGAGTGTGTGTGCTTTATATGTGCGCATGCGTGTCTCCGACTTCCAGAAAGCCCTCCTCTCTCCCTATATCCCTGGAGTTTCTACGGTCTCTATAGTATCTGGTCTAATTTTAGTGAAATGTGTGGTTGGGAATCACATGGCAGGCAGTCGGAGCTAGGCTGACACTGACACCGGAGCTGTCTCTGCTTACCGTACTGCTGTTGCCTGAGACTGTGTGGCATGTGGGCTTTTCTCAAAGAAATGGCTGTTGTCACATTCCTTCCCAGTCAGATAGAACACTAAATGACGGAAGTGACTGAGCCACAGGACAAAGGGCAGAGCGGACCCCTGGAGATCAGGGTCAGGGACGTGATGGGTTCAGAGTTCATGTTTGCTCTGTTTAGGCCCTGTGATGAGGTGTTGTAGTCCGCAGACAGTTGAGTACATACTCTAACAATGAGCTATCGGTCTGTCTGTATGGAAATGTGTAATGTGAAAGTTGGTTTACACAGAAACCATCCGGACCAAAACAAACTGTACCTTTTCTGTGTTGAGCACCGAGTCTCAGTTGCTGTAATATGAGCCATTGTCATAACAGCACTGGGAGTGTTTTTCTCGTCCTCTTTACCGAGAAGGTGTGTGTGTGTGTGCACGCCAAGACAAAGGAGTGACCGGTTACCGTCAGAGACGAGGCAGTGTTTGTGGCCTGGTGAGGCCGTGTGACGTTTGGAAGGTTGAGTGTTCCTGGTAATACACGTCAGTCAGATGACTGAGGGGTCGAGTCTGGTGGAGCCTGTCTGTGACCCTCCTCAGGTCACACCAAAGCAACTGTTCTCCCAATGTCTAGGTCCAACCTCATTGAACCCCAAGTCAAAGAGCTGTAGTGTGGTGCTAAATGTTTTGGGCAGTAGTGACGTTAGTTCTGTGCTTTGACCTGAGCTCACTCTGTGTCAGTCATGTCCTGTAACCCATAGAGGCCCATACAGACAGATGTCCTCAGTCTACCTCCCTCTCTCTGCTCTCCTAAAATGGGTAAAAAAGGACTGGACTGAAGGTCTGGTCAGGCCGCTGAACGCCGGTCAGTGTTCTGGTCTGGCTGTAATCCCCTCCTTTTCATCTGGCTGTAGACAGATTGATATGGAGAGAGAGGAAAAAAGAGAGACATAAGAGAAATGAGGCAGTGTGCGGGTAAGGTCCATGTAAGGCTACAAAGCACCAAGTTGAAAGGTAGAGGGAAAGTGTTTTACAGATGTGGTCCTGTAGCATAATACTCCACCGCTTCTGTTTGGGTCTCCATGTTGTCAGACGGCCACCTGAGCCCCGGGACAAACAGCTGAACACAGTCGGACTCTGCACAGTGGGGTCCCTCTCTTTGGGGGTGGGGGGGGTCCCCTGGCCCCTAAACCTCCACCCACTGCCCTGTACAGCCCCCATTCTGCCCGCTACACCCCTAGCAACACAGCCCAGCCTGGCAGCATGGTGTGAGGGACCAGGGGTAGATTTATTGATGGGCACCTTTTTGGGGGGTATAAATACTGTGTTGTGATGGCCTGTTGCCAGAGCAGAATACAGGGCGAGTGTATCTGTTACCATGACTTCCTCAGTGTGAGAACAACGCGGGAGCTGGGTTGACTGTGGTTCTGTGTGGCCCACCGTTGCCCGTCATAGAAACATCCCTGAGCCAAAAGAAGTTTGTTTTTGCAGCTGAAGTCCCTGCCTTTTTTAAATGAGTACAGATAGAGTAGGGGGGTTGGACACTGACACCCTCCACCGTGTCTCAGGGTGTTTTGTGTGTTGCTTTCTTACGTCATGCCACCATGTGAACCACATTTGCGTCACTGGACCAGTCGAGATGGAGGTTGATGTGACGTGAGTCCCGACTGCCTGCCTCACTTTTTGTTGATGAGCTCATGCTCTTTTGCATCATACTGCCATAATAACCCACGCTGCGGAGATGTTCTCCAGCTAGCCAGCCTGCTACTACTAACACTGACAGAACAGCTGCCCTGCATGGCCCAGCGAGTGAAACCCCAGCACTGTGCCTACCAGAGACTACAATACTGTACTTAACAGGTTAGGCGACCAGAGGGGGAGCAACCAGACGGTGAGAGCAGCGTAATCCAGAGAGGGACCAGGGCCTGCTGTTTTAGACTTGTGTCCCAGCCCAGGGTGGTGCTGTCCTGTTTGGTGCTCCACACCCTGCTGCCTCAGATCTCTCTTTCAGCCCTCTTCTGCTCCTCTGTGAGGGGGAGAGACTGCTGCTGCTGCTGTTGCTGTTTGGTGCTGGCACTGTAGAGACAGAGGAAGGCCCTCCAGGCGTCCACAGACATGCCTGCTCCCAGAGTGAGCCGCTTCCAACTGCAGCAGACTATCAGTCGCGCTCAGATCATCCTCAGCAGTGAGTAGAGCTGGACTGGAGGGGGTTGGTAGGGGTTTTGATTTGGAGGAGGATTTGGGGGGTGTAGTGAGACAGCTGATGAGGAGAAAGGGTGGTGCAGGAGTGGGAGGGAGCAGATGACTACACCACTGATTGCATGTTGCAGAGCGTTAGTTGAACAGGAAGCACGACTGACTGAGTTCCTCTCTTACTAACACAACTAGTGATAACAAGTCCTTATGTAACTTGTATAACATGAATGTTTTATGAAGTGTTGGTTGCCTGTAGTGTAACCTGCTATATATTATATACTGTCCCGATAGGCGAAGGACACAGTTCATCTGGAAGGAAGATGGAGTCCTCTTATGATTGGTCAGAGATCAGTTACTCTTTCTTCTGATTGGCGAAGCTGTGTTCAATACTTTGGTGCTCTGTAGCATCAGTCTAAGAAGGCCCTGGCTGAAAGAGAAAGGGCAAGGAGATGGAGGGCAGCCTTGACCTCTGTTTCTGTGCTTTGACCATCTTTGAAAGATAATGAAATCACTTAAAAGTGTTCCTGAGTCTCCGAGCTACGGAGTCAGAAACACCGGCTCTGTTCAGTCCACACAAATAATTCAACCCTCGAGGAGAGAAAAGGCATAGTTCTGAATTCTGCTCCATTCTCATGCCCTCAACACCAGTGTTCAGTTGGCTTCGTTCAGCTAGCTCTGTTTTCGGTTGGAGGTGATCCCTGTGGAAAGGCCGGTCTCTCCTCTCTCGGTTGTGCCAGCATTGGGGTCATGAGGATTTCTTTGTTGCACGCTGCTTGGCTCGCAAAACTGATGATTCCTATAGTGCTGTTGGGATCAGCAGCAGAACACCAGGGCTTTCTCATTAAAATAGGCTGTGTGTTTAGGCAACAATCCTGCTGACTATCAGGTGCTAAAGGCATGGCTGCAAATGAAATTGGGACACACATGTCCTAACAATGCAAAACAGTTGCATTTGGGTCTAGCCCTTGGATGCTGTGTCTTTGGGGCTAGTTCCCTGGATCCTGTGTCTTTGGGGCTAGTTTCCTGGGTGCTGTGTCTTTGGGGCTAGTTTCCTGGGTGCTGTGTCTTTGGGACTAGTTTCCTGGATGCTCCGTGGGGGCAGCTACTTCTGAGTTGTTGGCAGAGCTCCATGATGAACTCATCCACAGGTGCCGGTTGGCATGATCTGGGGTTGTATAGCCCAGGCCCCTCCCCTAACACGGTGGCTGGGCCAGAAATAACATGTTTACCTTCTCCTATGGATGAAGGGGGCCTGCGCTGCATCTGCTTATGGGCGTACTGTTCTCGAGAAGGGCAGCTTCTATTTGGTAACTTTACATCAGACCTGAGCTGAGGCATCCGGCCCCCTGAGCTGGCCTGGTGTCAGGTGCTGGGTCTCAGTGTCAGTGGCCTTGCCTGTGGAAATGGATATGGCTCGCTGTGCTACTGACAGCCCTGCTAAGGACAGGGTAGGGGGAGGGGACACTTTCCTAGTGACACCTCGACCCCCTTTCTCTCCCTCTGCCCCAGAATAAGACCCCACCTTGGGAAAGAGGGTGGAGGTGAAAGGGATTGAGGTTTTGGGGGTAGTGTATACAGCCTGCCCTGTCATTACGTTTGTCTACACATCTGTACTGTCTTCCTATGGGAGATGGTTGCACTGCAGCAGCCATGAATAATGTATCACAGGCTGTCTGGGATTGCAGACTCCTCGAAAGCTGTTTTTGTAACCGTAAAGGAAGTAGGCTTAATGTTCTGACATGCAACACCTACCATCATCCATCACCACACCCCCAGTCCTGTTGCCACGGACGGTGAACTGACCTGGGACAACTGCTCAACCTGATTGGCCCCCCCCAAACTGCAGTGAAACAGTTTGAAGTTTGTAGCCAATCCTATCCAGGCGTAGAGAGCCTGCGGAGTCAGGAGGACCAATCATCTGCGCTCTGACACTTCATCCTTTTTTTCTCCCAGCATCCTCACATCTGTTGGCCTGTTCACAGTGGCAGCACTCAATTTCACAAAATGGGGTTAGCCATTGTTTAATAGGGCTGTGACTATACCAGTATCGTGGTACTTGGAAACAAACCTAATTATGTTGTCATCCAGAACATTTGTTTGTTTTGCAAGCTATATCACTACAATATTTTACATACAACATGTTTTTAAAGGACCAAATAGTTTTTGGTCTGCTTCATGTTTTCTTTTTTGCCTTTGAAAAATATTGCAATACTGGTATATTCACAGGCCTATTGTTTAGACACTGCGTATTTGTGAGTGTTATGCTGTGAGACTACGGACTCCTCTGCTTTTTGGGGGGCTCATTTGCGGGTTGCAAGCAGTGTTACATGAGACGGGCGATGTTACTGCAGCAGTGTTGGGCTTGTAATGAGACGGGCGATGTTACAGCAGCGGTGTTGTAATGAGACGGGCGGTGTTACTGCAGCGGTGTTGGGGTTGTAATGAGACAAGCATTGTTACTGCAGCGGTGTTGGGGTTGTAATGAGATGGGCGGTGTTGGGGTTGTAATGAGACAAGCATTGTTACTGCAGCGGTGTTGGGGTTGTAATGAGACAAGCATTGTTACTGCAACGGTGTTGGGGTTGTAATGAGATGGGCGGTGTTGGGGTTGTAATGAGACGGGCATTGTTACTGCAGCGGTGTTGTTGTAATGAGACGGGCGGTGTTACAGCAGCGGTGTTGTAATGAGACGGGCATTGTTACTGCAGCGGTGTTGGGGTTGTAATGAAATGGGCGGTGTTGGGGCTGTAATGAGATGGGTGGTGTTGGGGTTGTAATGAGACGGGCATTGTTACTGCAGCGGTGTTGTTGTAATGAGACGGGCATTGTTACTGCAGCAGTGTTGGGGTTGTAATGAGACAAGCATTGTTAATGCAGCGGTGTTGGGGTTGTAATGAAATGGGCGGTGTTGGGGCTGTAATGAGATGGGTGGTGTTGGGGTTGTAATGAGACGGGCATTGTTACAGCAGCGGTGTTGTTGTAATGAGACGGGCGGTGTTACTGCAGCGGTGTTGGTGTTGTAATGAGACGGCGGTGTTACAACAGCAGTGTTGGTGTTGTAATGAGACGGCGGTGTTACAACAGCAGTGCTGGTGTTGTAAAGAGACGGCGGTGTTACAACAGCAGTGTTGGTGTTGTAAAGAGACGGCGGTGTTACAACAGCAGTGTTGGTGTTGTAATGAGACGGCGGTGTTACAGCAGCGGTGTTGGTGTTGTAATGAGACGGCGGTGTTACTGCAGCTGTGTTGGGGTTGTAATGAGACTGGCGGTGTTGGGGTTGTAATGAGACGGGCGGTGTTACTGCAGCAGTGTTGGGGTTGTAATGAGACGGGCGGTGTTACTGCAGCAGTGTTGGGGTTGTAATGAGACGGGCGGTGTTACTGCAGCAGTGTTGGGGTTGTAATGAGATGGGCAGTGTTACTGTAGCAGTGTTGGGGTTGTAATGAGGTGGGCAGTGTTACTGCAGCAGTGTTGGGGTTGTAATGAGGTGGGCAGTGTTACTGCAGCAGTGTTGGGGTTGTAAATGAGATGGGCGGTGTTACTGCAGCAGTGTTGGGGTTGTAATGAGACAGGCGGTGTTACTGCAGCAGTGTTGGGGTTGTAATGAGACTGGCGGTGTTGGGGTTGTAATGAGACGGGCAGTGTTACTGCAGCAGTGTTGGGGTTGTAATGAGACGGGCAGTGTTACTGCAGCAGTGTTGGGGTTGTAATGAGATGGGCAGTGTTACTGCAGCAGTGTTGGGGTTGTAATGAGATGGGCAGTGTTACTGCAGCAGTGTTGGGGTTGTAATGAGATGGGCAGTGTTACTGCAGCAGTTTTGGGATTGAAATGAGATGGGCAGTGTTACTGCAGCAGTGTTGGGGTTGTAATGAGATGGGCAGTGTTACTGCAGCAGTGTTGGGGTTGTAATGAGATGGGCAGTGTTACTGCAGCAGTGTTGGGGTTGTAATGAAATGGGCAGTGTTACTGCAGCAGTGTTGGGGTTGTAATGAGACAGGCGGTGTTACGGCAGCGGTGTTGGGGTTGTAATGAGATGGCCGGTGTTACTGCAGCAGTGTTGGGGTTGTAATGAGACGGGCAGTGTTACTGCAGCAGTTTTGGGGTTGTAATGAGACAGGCGGTGTTACTGCAGCGGTGTTGGGGTTGTAATGAGATGGGCGGTGTTACTGCAGCAGTGTTGGGGTTGTAATGAGATGGGCGGTTGTGTTGGGGTTGTAATGAGACTGGCGGTGTTACAGCAGCAGTGCTGGGGTTGTAATGAGATGGGCGGTGTTACTGCAGCAGTGTTGGGGTTGTAATGAGACTGGCGGTGTTGGGGTTGTAATGAGATGGGCGGTGTTACTGCAGCAGTGTTGGGGTTGTAATGAGATGGGCAGTGTTACTGCAGCAGTGTTGGGGTTGTAATGAGATGGACGGTGTTACTGCAGCAGTGTTGGGGTTGTAATGAGACGGGCGGTGTTACTGCAGCAGTGTTGGGGTTGTAATGAGACGGGCGGTGTTACTGCAGCAGTGTTGGGGTTGTAATGAGACGGGCGGTGTTACTGCAGCAGTGTTGGGGTTGTAATGAGACTGGCGGTGTTGGGGTTGTAATGAGATGGGCAGTGTTACTGCAGCAGTTTTGGGATTGAAATGAGATGGGCAGTGTTACCGCAGCAGTGTTGGGGTTGTAATGAGACGAGCAGTGTTACTGCAGCAGTGTTGGGGTTGTAATGAAATGGGCAGTGTTACTGCAGCAGTGTTGGGGTTGTAATGAGACAGGCGGTGTTACGGCAGCGGTGTTGGGGTTGTAATGAGATGGCCGGTGTTACTGCAGCAGTGTTGGGGTTGTAATGAGACGGGCAGTGTTACTGCAGCAGTTTTGGGGTTGTAATGAGACAGGCGGTGTTACTGCAGCGGTGTTGGGGTTGTAATGTGATGGGCGGTGTTACTGCAGCAGTGTTGGGGTTGTAATGAGATGGGCGGTGTTACTGCAGCAGTGTTGGGGTTGTAATGAGACTGGCGGTGTTACAGCAGCAGTGCTGGGGTTGTAATGAGATGGGCGGTGTTACTGCAGCAGTGTTGGGGTTGTAATGAGACTGGCGGTGTTGGGGTTGTAATGAGATGGGCGGTGTTACTGCAGCAGTGTTGGGGTTGTAATGAGACTGGCGGTGTTGGGGTTGTAATGAGATGGGCAGTGTTACTGCAGCAGTTTTGGGGTTGTAATGAGATGGGCGGTGTAATGAGATGGGCGGTGTAATGAGATGGGCGGTGTAATGAGATGGGCGGTGTTACTGCGATGGGCGGTGTTACTGCGATGGGCGGTGTTACTGCAGCAGTGTTACTGCAGCAGTGTTACTGCAGCAGTGTTACTGCAGCAGTGTTACTGCAGCAGTGTTACTGCAGCAGTGTTACTGCAGCAGTGTTACTGCAGCAGTGTTACTGCAGCAGTGTTGGGGTTGTAATGAGATGGGGGGTGTAATGAGATGGGGGGTGTAATGAGACGGGCGGTGTTACTGCAGCAGTGTTGGGGTTGTAATGAGATGGGAGGTGTAATGAGATGGGCGGTGTTACTGCAGCAGTGTTGGGGTTGTAATGAGATGGGCGGTGTAATGAGATGGGCGGTGTAATGAGATGGGTGGTGTTACTGCAGCAGTGTTACTGCAGCAGTGTTACTGCAGCAGTGTTACTGCAGCAGTGTTGGGGTTGTAATGAGATGGGAGGTGTAATGAGATGGGCGGTGTAATGAGATGGGGGGTGTAATGAGACGGGCGGTGTTACTGCAGCAGTGTTGGGGTTGTAATGAGATGGGAGGTGTAATGAGATGGGCGGTGTAATGAGATGGGCGGTGTACTGAGATGGGCGGTGTTACTGCAGCAGTGTTGGGGTTGTAATGAGATGGGCGGTGTAATGAGACGGGCGGTGTTACTGCAGCAGTGTTGGGGTTGTAATGAGATGGGCGGTGTAATGAGATGGGCGGTGTAATGAGATGGGCGGTGTAATGAGATGGGCGGTGTAATGAGATGGGCGGTGTAATGAGATGGGCGGTGTAATGAGATGGGCGGTGTAATGAGATGGGCGGTGTAATGAGATTGGCGGTGTTACTGCAGCAGCAGTGTTACTGCAGCAGTGTTGGGGTTGTAATGAGATGGGCGGTGTTACTGCAGCAGTGTTGGGGTTGTAATGAGACTGGCGGTGTTGGGGTTGTAATGAGATGGGCAGTGTTACTGCAGCAGTGTTGGGGTTGTAATGAGATGGGGGGTGTAATGAGATGGGGGGTGTAATGAGACGGGCGGTGTTACTGCAGCAGTGTTGGGGTTGTAATGAGATGGGAGGTGTAATGAGATGGGCGGTGTTACTGCAGCAGTGTTGGGGTTGTAATGAGATGGGCGGTGTAATGAGACGGGCGGTGTTACTGCAGCAGTGTTGGGGTTGTAATGAGATGGGCGGTGTAATGAGATGGGCGGTGTAATGAGACGGGCGGTGTTACTGCAGCAGTGTTGGGGTTGTAATGAGATGGGGGTTGTAATGAGATGGGGGTTGTAATGAGATGGGGGTGTAATGAGATGGGGGGTGTAATGAGATGGGGGGTGTAATGAGATGGGGGGTGTAATGAGACGGTGTTACTGCAGCAGTGTTGGGGTTGTAATGAGATGGGCGGTGTAATGAGATGGGCGGTGTAATGAGATGGGCGGTGTACTGAGATGGGCGGTGTTACTGCAGCAGTGTTGGGGTTGTAATGAGATGGGCGGTGTAATGAGATGGGCGGTGTTACTGCAGCAGTGTTGGGGTTGTAATGAGATGGGCGGTGTAATGAGATGGGCGGTGTAATGAGATGGGCGGTGTAATGAGATGGGCGGTGTAATGAGATGGGCGGTGTAATGAGATGGGCGGTGTAATGAGATGGGCGGTGTAATGAGATGGGCGGTGTAATGAGATGGGCGGTGTAATGAGATGGGCGGTGTAATGAGATGGGCGGTGTAATGAGATGGGCGGTGTAATGAGATTGGCGATGTTACTGCAGCAGCAGTGTTACTGCAGCAGCAGTGTTACTGCAGCAGTGTTGGGGTTGTAATGAGATGGGCGGTGTAATGAGATGGGCGGTGTAATGAGACGGGCGGTGTTACTGCAGCAGTGTTGGGGTTGTAATGAGATGGGCGGTGTAATGAGATGGGCGGTGTAATGAGACGGGCGGTGTAATGAGACGGGCGGTGTTACTCTAGCAGTGTTGGGGTAGTAATGAGATGGGCGGTGTTACTGCAGCAGTGTTGGGGTTGTAATGAGACGGGCGGTGTAATGAGACGGGCGGTGTTACTGCAGCAGTGTTGGGGGTGTAATGAGATGGGCGGTGTAATGAGATGGGCGGTGTAATGAGATGGGCGGTGTAACTGCAGCAGCAGTGTTGGGGTTGTAATGAGATGGGCGGTGTAATGAGATGGGCGGTGTAATGAGACGGGCGGTGTTACTGCAGCAGTGTTGGGGTTGTAATGAGATGGGCGGTGTAATGAGATGGGCGGTGTTACTGCAGCAGTGTTACTGCAGCAGTGTTACTGCAGCAGTGTTACTGCAGCAGTGTTGGGGTTGTAATGAGATGGGGGTTGTAATGAGATGGGGGTTGTAATGAGATGGGGGTTGTAATGAGATGGGGGTGTAATGAGATGGGGGTGTAATGAGATGGGGGTGTAATGAGACGGGCGGTGTTACTGCAGCAGTGTTGGGGTTGTAATGAGATGGGAGGTGTAATGAGATGGGCGGTGTAATGAGATGGGCGGTGTACTGAGATGGGCGGTGTTACTGCAGCAGTGTTGGGGTTGTAATGAGATGGGCGGTGTAATGAGACGGGCGGTGTTACTGCAGCAGTGTTGGGGTTGTAATGAGATGGGCGGTGTAATGAGATGGGCGGTGTAATGAGATGGGCGGTGTAATGAGATAGGCGGTGTAATGAGATGGGCGGTGTAATGAGATTGGCGATGTTACTGCAGCAGCAGTGTTACTGCAGCAGCAGTGTTACTGCAGCAGTGTTGGGGTTGTAATGAGATGGGCGGTGTAATGAGATGGGCGGTGTAATGAGACGGGCGGTGTTACTGCAGCAGTGTTGGGGTTGTAATGAGATGGGCGGTGTAATGAGATGGGCGGTGTAATGAGATGGGCGGTGTAATGAGACGGGCGGTGTTACTCTAGCAGTGTTGGGGTAGTAATGAGATGGGCGGTGTTACTGCAGCAGTGTTGGGGTTGTAATGAGATGTAATGAGACGGGCGGTGTTACTGCAGCAGTGTTGGGGGTGTAATGAGATGGGCGGTGTAATGAGATGGGCGGTGTAATGAGATGGGCGGTGTAATGAGATGGGCGGTGTAACTGCAGCAGCAGTGTTGGGGTTGTAATGAGATGGGCGGTGTAATGAGATGGGCGGTGTAATGAGACGGGCGGTGTTACTGCAGCAGTGTTGGGGTTGTAATGAGATGGGCGGTGTAATGAGATGGGCGGTGTAATGAGACGGGCGGTGTTACTCTAGCAGTGTTGGGGTTGTAATGAGATGGGCGGTGTTACTGCAGCAGTGTTGGGGTTGTAATGAGATGGGCGGTGTAATGAGATGGGCGCTGTAATGAGATGGGCGGTGTAATGAGACGGGCGGTGTTAATGTTGGGGTTGTAGAGATGGGCGGTGTAATGAGACGGGCGGTGTTACTGCAGCAGTGTTGGGGTTGTAATGAGATGGGCGGTGTAATGAGACGGGCGGTGTTACTGCAGCAGTGTTGGTGATGTAATGAGACGGGCGGTGTAATGAGATGGGCTGTGTAATGAGACGGGCGGTGTTACTGCAGCAGTGTTGGTGATGTAATGAGATGGGCGGTGTTACTGCAGCAGTGTTGGTGATGTAATGAGACGGGCGGTGTAATGAGATGGGCTGTGTAATGAGACGGGCGGTGTTACTGCAGCAGTGTTGGTGAAGGAACACTTGACGACGTATTATGTCTATTGCCACAATTGTCTATCTGTATTTTGAGACAGAGAGAACAGGCTGATGTTTTGGTGGAGATGGAGACTTGTTTTGGCCCTCTTGTGGTTGCTTTGATTCCTGATTGGTGGAATTGGGTGACAATTCTCATGAGATTTGATTAATTGGAAATGAGCACAGTTTTCAATGACTTCCTACTGGTTGCTATAGAACATGGCTATTGCGTCACTGTGTTTTTTTCTTTTCTGATACCAAAGTCCTGAACAGTAAACAATGTTGACAGTACAGTTTGTCTATTTGACCTGAAAATGCATGTGCAGTGGAATGATAATTGGCAGATGTGCCCACTCATGTGTAACCTTCTCCTCGCTTGTCCCTGTTAGCAAAATGTAGAGAGACTGTGGGTAATACTCTGGCCTCCCGTCTCTCTCAACATGATTGATCAATAACCATTACCTGAGATGGCCTCCCAAAAAGTAATTTTGGCTCCCCTCAAGTACAGTACATCAGTCATAATTTCCTCTCCAACTTACTTCCCCTCTTTTGGTGAACCAAAATAGATAGCTGGAAGACATTTCCACATAACCTACAGGATATATTTGATTATTGAGCTTCACATAATTATTCACGTAATTTCTAAACTTATGGCTGAGAATTCAAAGGAACATCTGTCAGTTAAAAATAATTTATGGTATTACAATATTTACTTCCTTAAGTTGGTCACAGGGCCTCTTCTTGACCCAGCCCAAGTGAATGGATGACCTTGCTGATGGTTGAGGAAGGTTTCTCTCTGTATGGAGCCCAGATAAAGTACCAATGGGTATCAAAGTGCAACCACTGGATGCAACCACTGGACGAAGATACTCTGATCTTTTAAATAGTTTAAATCCATCATATACTGACTAAATTATAACACATTAAGACTGTACTGGCATGGACAAATAATGGACTTCAGGCTTTTTGGTGGTAATTCAAATTATTGTAATATGTCACTTTTTTTCTTAACGCACTATCAGGTATTTAAAAAGAAGTCATAACTACAATTTTATTTGCATATAGACTCGGTGTATTTGCATACATGAATACATTTACATAAAGGGTTGAAACGGGTGAAACCACAAACTACATCTAATCATAAACTGTGCTGTCTAGACTGCCTCATTAATGATCCATTACAGTTGTCACATTCTGTTCCCATAATTCTACAAGTGTGTAAAGAGAAGGATACCCACGCAATTTAAAATCAAAACACTCGTTTCTAGCTTACACCTATCTATAAATACTGAACATTGTATGCGAGATCAGACATAATATCACTATAATCCCAGTGTTCCTTTTTGGGAAATTGCTTTCATTTCAGCACATTACTGTATTAAAATGACTTTTTTTAATTGCAAAAAAAATCTACACACGCCAAAATAGTATTTTTCTTGTGATGTGTCGAGACGGTGGGTTAAATCCTCAGCCAATCGTTGGTGTTTTGTATTCATTTGTATTCTACTGAGCACATTTCAGCCATTACCGGGGTGTGTTTGACAGGTCACTAACGTTTCCACGGTTGTAACGTCAACTGGAGAGAAAAAGTCAGAAGCAACAGTGGGAAAGAGTCGCAGAGTAAAATGAAAGTGATCAATATAGTGAGATTTAAGTGACAAGCCGATCCCGAGTGGAGCAGCGATCTAAGACACTGCATCAGTGCAAGAGACATCACGACAGACCCTGGTTCGATTCCAGTCTATCGCAACTGGCCGTGATTGGGAGTCCCATAGGGCGGTGCACAATTGGCCCAGCGTCGTTAGGGTTTGGTCGGGGTAGGCTGTCATTGTAAATAAGAATTTGTTATTAACTGTCTTAAAATAGAGGTTAAATCATTTTTTTTTAAATCAAATGACACCTCCCTCACTAGATCCTCGACTTTGGCGATGTCATTTACAAAATAGCCTCCAACATTCTACTCAACAAATTGGATGCAGTCTATCATAGTGCCATCCGTTTTGTCACCAAAGCCCCATATACTACCCACCACTGCGACCTGTATGATCTCATTCTCGCTTCATATTCGTCGCCAAACACTCTGGCTCCAAGTCATCTACAAGTCTCTGCTAGGTAAAGCCTCGCCTCACCATAGCAGCACCCACCCGTTGCATGCGCTCCAGCAGGTATATCTCACTGGTCACCCCCAAAGCCAATTCTTCCTTTGGCCTCCTCTCCTTCCAGTTCTCTGCTGCCAATGACTGGAACCAACTGCAAAAATCAGTTGGAGACTCTTACCTCCCTCACTAGCTTTAAGCACCAGCTGTCAGAGCAGGTCACTGCACCTGTACATAGATTGGATGGGCTAATTTACAGATGAGCTACCTCATCCCCGTACTGTATATATTTATTTATTTGTCTTGCTCCTTTGCACCCCAGTATCTCAACTTGCACATTCTGCACATCCTACCATTCCAGTGTTTAATTGCTATTTTGTAATTACTTTGCCACCATGACCTATTTATTGCCTTACCTCTCTTATCCTACCTCATTTGCACTCACTGTATATAGACTTTTCTACTGTATTATTGATTGTATGTTTGTTTATTCTTTGTGTAACTCTGTTGTTGTATGTGTCGAACTGCTTGGCTTTATCTTGGCCAGGTCGCAGTTGCAAATGAGAACTTGTTCGTAACCTGGTTAACCTGGTTAAATAAAGGTGAAATAAATAGAAATGTCCAAATAATTTGAATGAACCATTTCATACATTCTGGCAGTGCTATTGGAAGTTGGGTCGCAACCGCGGGGGAACTGTAGTGGGGTCGGCAATAAAAAAATCTATCAAATAATTAATTGGACAGTCTCACAGTTGACAGTGCATGTCAGAGCAAAAACCAAGCCATGAGGTGGAAGGAATTGTCTGTAGAGCTACGTGACAGGATTTTGTCGCAGCACAGATCTGGGGAAGGGTACCAAAACATGTCTGCAGCATTGAAGTTCCCCAAGAACACAGTTTGGAACCACCAAGACTTCCTAGAGCTGGCTGCCCGGCCAAACTGGGCAATTGGGGGAGAAGGGCAACTCTCAGGGAGGTGACCTACCAATCAATGGTCACTCTGACAGCGTAGAGTTCCTCTGCCAGATGGAAACACCTCCAAAAGAACATGACAGCCTGCTTGGAGTTTACAATTAAGTCATTATATTTAGAGTGGCATTTGGCAGACGCACTTATCCAAAAGGAACATGACAAATTGCCTGAATTCAGTTGACATTGAACACCAATTAATTGGAGCCTTGAATTTGACCTCTGGTGTGACATCATAATGAATGCTAATATGAAAGTATAAAGGGGAATTGAAACACTAGGATTTAGAACGCCAGCCAGCTGTAAAAGTAAATCGCCATTTTGATTGAATACATCTCTTAGCTTAGATGTACTTCCTAAAGTGTTTCCATTCCTCTTTAAGGATTCTCAAACCTATTTTTACTCTTTATTAGTTATATCACTGTGTGTGAAGTATTTTCACAGGATGTCATGGTTCTAACTTCAGCAGTATGTATGGGCTCGCTCGGCCTGGTCCTCTTTAACATGACTCATCCCCAAAGACCCCCAACTCACAGGTTCCAGGTCAGATTGCAGGTCAGCGGGCCAGGGAGTGATTCATGTCTTCCTGACCCAGGAAAAGTGAAATAGGACAGGATGGGCTGGACCTGGGGAATAGATGCACTTCAGGGGTTGTATGGGGCTGAAACACAACAGGACTGTTTCACAGAATCACAGAGAGGAAAACCCCCCAAGACTACCCTCATTTCTTCCTCTCCTCCTTTCATCTCCACCATAGATCTGGGAGGGAAGAACCATGTAGTTAATTAGCAAAGAATAGATTAGAAGAGGAAACACATCATGCTGTGTTTGTACAATACTTTTTCATTCTCGGAGTGGCAGCGTTCTTTGCAGAGTTCACAACCTGCTACACTTGTGAGAAACAAGTTATTTCATACCATTTAGGCCCTATGAGTTTTAATTAAATTACATTTTTGGAGCGCTCCATGTGAGCAAATGAGCATATGTCTGGACTCTGTCTTGTTTCTTTGTCCTATTAATGTTGGAGTGCGCACACCTACATTAAGTAGGCCTAGGCTACCTGGCCTGCTGCCCACAAATGTAGGAACGTGCCCAATATGGGGATCTCTGATTTCTGACCACCACTAATGATAAGCTGAGCTTCTCAGTCATTTTTTTTCTTCACCTCACACATGAAGTCAATGAAGTCAGTTATTTTTTTTTTTTACATCCATTGCGAATGATAGGCTAATAGTTCCTCACAGTAGTGGAAAAACCTTTCCAACATTCTCCCCCTCGGTAATCACCAGGCCGTGTGAAAGAGCAAAATGTCATGCTCTGATGTTCCCATATATCCAGTGGAAACGTCATAAAATACCTGAACACTTTTCCCTGGCCTTGCGTAAAAACAGCTGTCTCCAGCTCACTGGCGCAGAACACTGAGGGCCCCCGGAATAGGCTAGTTAATACAATGTTACAAGTTCGCTTGCGAAGGCTTCAGGACAGATCCAGTTTATTGTATAGAATCAATGTTGCACTTCACTAGAGAGAGCTGAAGTCCAGAAGGATAGAAAGGGAGGCAGATAGGCGTAGATATGAATGTGATTGGAAGAACCTGAATGTTCATCTACTGTTTTTACTTTATGTTGACAAGTTGACAATGGAAGTGTTAAGCCTGCTGCTGCATTGGCCAATTTGGCCTATAGGCCATCTCTGAGTTCCATGCACTAATTTCTTTAGCCAATGGCTCACGGTTGAGGCCTATCAATGTGTCCATATGGCAGAGGCTGGTGCTCTCACGTTAGTTGAATTTTAGATTTTTAAAAATTGTAATTCAGATTTGTATTAACCACGTGACAATGATGTTGACAATTTAAAAAAAGTTATTGAAATGAAGCTGTTCCACGAAAGTATGAAAATCCTAACCCGCACGCAGATTGGTAGAAATGGTAGGATATGGTAGATTCTTAGCTTCTCCAAATTCAACTCACCCGTGTTACCTTGGAAAATGCAGATCTTATTTTCTTCTTCGCCATGATCAGCTCAGAAATGGACAAATAGGCCTGTAGACCTTGAAATGGTTGATTATCCTGATAATTTATCCCACTGAGTGAAACTCCCGGACAGCAGCCGTGAGTAGTCTGATTTAATTCTGTGGGCTACTGTCCATTTGACTTTGACCTGTTTTTAGGATATGATGTGTTAACATCTTAATTCATATTCACATTGAAGGACATTTTTATTTGATTGGCTGCCGTTTAGACGATTTGATCAGAAACATGATATAAAAAGTGTCATTAAGTTATGCTGCCTTTACGGCACATGACAACCATGAGAAAAAAAATGTCTAGGTCCTAATCTCTAAAACTTATGGATTTGATTAGGTTTGGTGATTAGTTTACAGAACATAAATCTAGGCCTTCTAGAAAGAGCTAGTTTCTTTACTGTTCAGTGCTGGTGTACAGTATGAAATAAAACAAAAATAAACCATTCTCCCGTACTTATTGTTTCTCATTTACATAATGAGATCATCTAAATGCATTGCTACCTCATGTCGGAACATTTTATTTACCTCAAATTCTAACTGTCTGCAAGGGGAGTGGCCCTTCTACAACACTGTTATTGTCCAGACAGACACCCCGTCTCAGGCCTGCTGCGAGTCATGTTCTGGGTGACTAGTGTTTACACTGTGATCTATTAAATGCTACTTTTATAATCAGCGCCGGGATAAGGTAATTGGCCACGGAGAATGTTTCTGGTGAGTTTACGACTCAGCTGTGTGCTGTTTGGTGAGCGTGACCACAGCACTGAGACTGTCACACATGCAATTTCCCCTCTCCTTATAACAGGCCTGGGATCAGTTTGCCAAAAAGCACCTGGAGGATGATCAAGTCTCTTGTTAGAATGTTCTATGGACAGATTCTAAAGTATAACTTTTTGGATGACATGGGCCCTATTATGCATGGCAAAACCCACACACTGCATTCCACAGTAAGAATCTCATACCAACGGTCAAGCATGGTGGTGGTAGTGTGATGGTTTGGGGATGCTTTGCTGCCTCGGGACCTGGATGGCTTGCCTTAATTGAAGGAACCATGAATTATGCTCTGTATGAGAGAATTCTACAGGAGAATGTCAGGCAGTCTGTCTGTGAGCTGAAGCACAGCAGGGTCTTGCAGCAAGACAATGATCCAAAACACACAATCAAGTCTACATGGAAATAAAGCAACAAATTAGAAGTTTTGGAATGGCCTCAGCACTATTTGGTATTAGGTCTGGCATTTGCCATCTTCTTTATACCACCCCTACCTTGTCACAACACAACTGATTGGCTCAAACGCATTAAGAAGGAAAGAAATCCCACAAATTTAAGGCACACCTTTTAATTGAAATGCATTCTAGGTGACTACCTCATGAAGCTGGTTGAGTGCATGCCAAGAGTGTGCCAAGCTGTCATCAAGGCAAAGGGTGGTTACTTTGAAGAATCTCAAATATAAAATATATTTGGATATGTTTAACACATTTTTGATTACTACATGATTCCATATGTGTTATTTCATAGTGTTGATGTCTGCACTATTATTCTAAAATGTAGAAAATAGTACAAACTAAAAACCCTTGAATGAGGAGTAGGTGTGTCCAAACTTTTGACTGGTACTGAACTTATTTCATAAACAAAGTTAAGCGACACCCAATGCCCCTGTGTAAAATTAATTGACTTTTTGGTTGTGCCACCTTTAGCTGCAATGACTCCAATGAAACGCTTCCTATAGTTGTTGATCAGTGTCAGAACTGAGAGCTGTAAATCAGCGACATTTGGTTTTTCAAGCATGAACTTCTCGTTTTAAGTCCTTCCACAACATTGGTAAAAGACCAAGTCCATGTTATGTCAAGAACAGCTCAATTAAGAAAAGAGAAACGACAGTCCATTACTTTAAAACATTAAGGTCAGTCAATCAAGAAAATGTCCAACTTTGAAAGTTTCTTCAAGTGCAGTCACAAAAACCAAGTGTTATGATGAAGCTGGCTCTCATGAGGACCGACCACAGGAAAGAAAGACCCAGAGTTACCTCTGCTGCAGAGGATAAGCTCATTAGATTTAACTGCCCCTCAGATTGCAGCCCAAATAAATGCTTCACATAGTTCAAGTAATAGACACATCTCAACATCAACCGCTCAGAGGAGACTGCGTGAATCAGGCCTTCATTGTCGAATTGCTGCAAAGAAATCACTAGTATATGACCAATAAGAAGAGATGGTGGAAATCTGTCCTTTTGGTCTGATGACTCCCAATTTGAGATTTTTTTTTGTCTTTGTGAGACGCAGAGTAGATGAACGTATGATCTCCGCATGTATGGTTCCCACCGTGAAGCATGACTGAGATGGTGTGCTTTGCTTGTGACACTGTCAGTGATTTAGAGTTCAAGGCATACTTAACCAGCATGGTTACCACCACATTCTGTAGCGATACGCCATCCCATCTGTTTTGGGCTTAGTGGGACTGTCATTTGTTTTTCGAAAGGCTGTGTAAGGGCTATTTGAGCTTTGGACTAGGGGGGAATGAGTTTGATGCCTCGGTTATTAAGAGACCTGGCCATGCTACTACTTGTTCGGACTGGACTTGCCTGGGCTGAGGTGCAAGTCAATAATACCTTTAGTTACAACAGTTTTGTATTATCAATCCTCTTTCATTGTGGGTAATGGTTATGGAACTTTTCTAATAAACGTTTGTGATATCAAAAGCTTGTTCAGCAGATACTGCTGTTGATGTGGAGAGGGCTGTGGTTGTGGTGAACTGTCACTAGCAGGTCTGGTGTAGGAACAGAAGGTTATATGAGTCACTGCTGCCAAACCTTTATAGATAAAAGCCTTATTCTTCCCTCAGATTTAGAGCTCTCTCCATCTGTCTGGAATAGCAGATCAATGTATCACTGCTCTACACAGACACTAGCTAGCCTGAATACTGATAGCATAGAGAAGACTCGTCTCTTTTGGTCAGATCCAAGCCCTCAAACGTCTGTCGACACTGGACTTTGAGTCTGGCCATAACCACATTGGCTTTTCACCTATCGGACGTAGGCTTCAGTGAATCCCTTAACCACTTTAACGTCTATACATTTGATCAACAAACAGTACCAGTCAAAAGTTTGGACACATCTACTCATTCCAGGGTTTTTCTTTATTTTTACTATTTTCTACATTGTAGAATCAAAACTATGCAATAACACACATGGTACCATGAACAAAAAAGTGTTAAATCATTTTAGGTTCTTCAAAGTAGCCACCCTTTGCCTTGATGACAGCTTTGCATTCTCTCAACCAGCTTCATATGGAATGTTTTTCCAACTGTCTTGAAGGACTTCCCACATCTGCTTGTTGGCTGCTTTTCCTTCACTCTGCAGTCCAACTCATCCCAAACCATCTCAATTGGGTTGAGGTCAGGTGATTGTGGAGGCCAGGTCATCTGATGCAGCACTCCATCACTCTCCTTCTTGGACAAATAGCCCTTACACAGCCTGGAGGTGTGTTGGGTCATTGTCCTGTTGAAAAACAAATGATAGTCCCACTAAGCGCAATCCAGATGGGATGGAATGCTGTGGTAGCCATGCTGGTTAAGTGTGCCAATTCTAAATAAATCACAGACAGTGTCACCAGCAAAGCACCACCTCCATGCTTCACGGTGGGAACCACACATGCGGAGAAAGCCCGTTCACCTACTCTGCATCTCAACAACAACAAAAAAAAAACATCTAGACTCATCAGACCAAAGGTTCAGATTTCCACTGGTCTAATGTCCATTACTCATGTTTCTTCTTATTGGTGTCATTTTAGTAGTGATTTCTTTGTGTGAATCAGACCTTCATGGTTGAATTGCTGCAGTCTCCTCTGAACAGATGATGTTGAGATGTGTCTGTTACTTGAACTCTGTGAAGCAGTTATTTGGGCTGCAATTTCTGAGGCTGGTAACTGTCATTTTTTATTTAACTAGGCAAGTCAGTTAAAACAAATTCTTATTTTCAATGACGGCCTTGGAACAGCTGCCTGTTCAGGGGCAGAACGACATATTTGTACCTTGTCAGCTGGGGGATTTGACCTTGCAACCTTGTGGTTACTAGTCCAATGCTCTAACCACTAGGCTATCCTGCCTCTCCAATTAACTTATCCTCTGTAGTAGAGGTAACTCTGGGTCTCCCTTTACTGTGGCGGTGTCATGAGAGCCAGTTTCGTGATGGTGTTTTATGGTTTTTGTAACTGCACTTGAAACTTTCAAAGTTCTTGACATTTTCCGGATTGACTGACCTTCATGTGTTAAATAAATGGACTGTAATTTTCTCTTTGCTTATTTGAGCTGTTCTTGTCATAATATGAACTTGGTCTTTTTCTTCTGTATAGCCCCCTACCTTGTCACAACACAACTGATTGGCTCAAACGCATTAAGAAGGAAATACATTTCACAAATGAAATTTTACCAAGGCACACCACTTAATTGAAATGCATTCCAGGTGACTACCTCATGAAGCTGGTTGAGAAAATGCCAAGAGTGTGCAAAGCAGTCATCAAGGCAAAAGGTGGCTACTTTGAACAATCTCAAATATAAAATATATTTTGATTTGTTTGACTCTTCTTTTTTGGGGGGGATTACTACATGATTCCATATGTGTTATTTCATAGTTTTGATGTCTTCACTATTATTCTACAGTGTAGAAAATGGTCAAAATAAAGAGAAACCCTGCAATGAGTAGGTGTGTCTAAACTTTTGACTGGTATCATCTTTGATCCCTGGCCAAACGTGGAGCTCTCTTACTAATTTGATTGTATGTTTGTTTTTGTGTTGATTTTCTTTTGATGGTCTTGTCGTCTCTACAACTACCAGATAATTGATTGTTTTGTAACTCTGTGGCTGTCTGGCAGCGGTCCAGTGCTGTCAGTGGATATGATGGCTGATTGGTTGGAGTAGCTGTGAGAGCAGGCTAATAGACAGCTCTGGGAATGGATCAGTATGACAGACGTTAGGTCACAACCGAGCCGGCTGACAGGGAATTACTCTTAAAGGATCGGTCTGGCCTGAAAGAAATGGTTGGGAAGGAGACAGTGTAGTTTGTGTGAATTGGATTTGATTCTGATTTTGAAACCAATTTAAGACAAACTTTGAATGAAATGCTGAGAAAAATGACTGGGTAGGTGTTGCATTCCCTCAATAAATGAGACTACACTAAATATTTAGGCGTTGAGATTTGAGTAAAAAGCGATGAATCCAGAGGTCATTTCCTTCAGAGCGGATTTCTGACCATCTCTGTGTGTTTCTCCTTCCAGGCCCGACGTTGCCAAGACAGAGCCCCCAGGTTCAGAATGGACCTTCGCCAGAAGACCTGGAGATGCAGAGAAAGTAAGATCTGAGCCTACAACAGCCCTTAACACAGCACGACAGCACTAAATAAAATACTGTCACTCAGACCCCAATCCATCTCGTAGATACACACAGAGTGTGTAATCAATCAAATATGAGCCAATCAGTCAATTACCTGCTTAACACTACCTGCTTGCCTAAATATATTGATCCAAGTACACTACATGACCTAAAGTATGTGGACATCTGCTCATCAAACATCTCATTCCAAAATCATTGACATTAATATAGAGTTGGTCCCTCTTTGCTGCTGTAACAGCCTCCACCCTTCTGGGAAGGCTTTCCACTAGATGTTGGAACATTGCTGCTGGGACCTTAGCGAGTTCAGGAACTGATTTTGGGAGATTAGGCCTGGCTCGCAGTCGGCGTTGCTATTCATCCCAAAGGTGTTTGATGGGGTTGAGGTCAGGGCTCTGTGGAGGCCAGCCAATTTCTTCCACACCGATCTTGTCAAACCATTTCTGTATGGACCTCGCTTTATGCATGGGGTCATTGTTAAACAGGAAAGGGCCTTCCCCAAACTGTTTGGCACAAAGTTGGAAGCACAGAATGGTCTAGAATGTCATTGTATGCTGTAGCGTTAAGATCTCCCTTAACTGGAACTAAGGGGCCTAGCTCAACCCATGAAAATCAGCTCCAGATCATTATTCCTCCAACACCAAACTTTGCAGTTGGCACTATGCATTGGGGCAGGTAGCGTTCTCATGGCATCCCAGATTTGTCTGATGGATTGCCAAATGGTGAAGCGTGATTTATTACTCCAGAGAACACGTTTCCACTGCTCCAGAGTCCAATGGCCAATTGTGCGCCACCGCTATGAGACTTCCAATCACAGCCGGTTGTGATACAGCCCGGGATTGAACCAGGTTCTGTAGTGATGCCTCTAGTACTGAGATGCAGTGCCTTAGACCTGAATCGCTCGGGAGCAGCTGCTCAGCCGTAGAAACCCATTTAATGAAGCTCCAGACGAACCGTTCTTGTGCTGACGTTGCTTCATGAGGCAGTTAGGAACTCTGTCGTGAATGATGCAGCCGAGGACAGACATTTTCTACACACTTCAGCAATCGGACAGACATTTTCTACACACTTCAGCAATCGCCAGTCCAGTTCTGTGAGCTTGTGTGGACTACCACTTCGCGGCTGAGCCTTTTTTGCTCCTAGAAGTTTCCACTTCACAATAACAGCACATACAATTGAGCGTGGCAGCTCTAGCAGTGCTGAAATTTGACGAACCGTCTTGTTGGAAAGGTGACATTGCCACATTGAAAGTAACTGAGCTCTTTAGTAAGGCCGTTCTACTGCCAATGTTTGTCTACAGAGATTGCATGGCTGTGTGCTCAATTTTATACACCCGTCAGCAAAGGGTGTGGCTGAAATAGCCAAATCCACTCATTTAAAAGGGTGTCCACATACTTTTGACTATATGCTGTACTTTTGATTGGATTCAACCGGCTTTGGACTTATGCTCCAAAAGGTTGTTACCTCTCCAGCCCTCACCACTTCCACTCCCATATTAACTAGGCAGGTGGAGTGTTTGCCTGCCTGCAGGTGGTGTTCTTCCACATCCTGGCACAGAGTGAGGCTGATGGCTGCCAGTTTGTGTTCAGACACCCCTGGAGTAGAGCAGGGCTGGGTGAGAGGATGATAGCGCTTGTGGCAGGCTGTAGTATACAGGCACCACATCAGTGTGTCAGGTGGAATCACAAAACACTGCTGAGTGCAATGGTACACTCACAGCCTGAGGTTAGGAGATGGCTTTCTCTTTCTCACATAGACATACACACAAGAAGTGTTTGTGTATGAGAACGCATATCTGACTTGGTGTGCATCAGAGAGTGAGAGAGGCAGACATGTTGTGTGTGTTTGGAGACTTCAAAAGAAGAAATGGACTGATAGAGGTTTTCTTAATGAAAAGCTTTTCTACAGTGAACCCCTATCACTCTCAGGGGACTTAGGCTTTCTCTCCCATTCTGAAAACACACTGCTCTAAATCCTTTGAGTCTCCCCCTCCTGCTGCACACACTCAATAACGCTTGGCATGAGAGCCGTCCGTGTTCATATTCAAATGCGTTTACCTAGGCTAACACACATTTTGTTAAGAGTGTTTTCTCGTGCAATCACTTCTGTTTTGTGGCTCAGACTCAAGCGAGCTCTTAGAGGGAGTACTGTACCTGTAATTGTTTTTCCTTCTCCTTAAATGGCTATGAACCTATTTCCTCCTTAGGTGGTAATAATGTGCAGCTAATGCTGAGTTTCAGTGTGGTACAGAGCCCCCCATTCCTCAGTGGGGCACCACAGGACAGTGTAGTCCAGCGTATCACTGTAGCAGCCGTATTAATCTGAGCCAATCTGAGTCTATCAGCTATTTTATTACCTACTCCTAGAAACCTATAAAACGTTATTGAATTAGCCTGCAGCCTGATCTCACAGGACCACACAGGGGACTGCCACCTGTCCTGTCCCCATGTACACAAAGACATGGCATCATGACGATATGACCCCCTCCTCCCTCAGTGCCATATCCTGCGTCACAGCAGCAGAGAACATTGGTAGTTTGGTTGAGAGCATCTGGAGTTTGGATTGCCCCTGGCCCTCTCTCCTTGTCCTCTTGACTGCAGCCGATTTACAGAGTAATGTGCTGTGGATTTAATTGTCTTGGCTGACTGACAGGTAGTATGGCGGGAGAGTGTGTGTGTGTGATGCCTGCAGAGTAGGCGGCTGCTGGTGGTCAGGGTGCTGTGTTATGAATGATGAACAGACTCCTTTATGTGTCTGACCATAAAGGAGCTGCAATAGAAGTAAGCTTAAGATGGACTTGGCTCTATGTTGAGCTTTATCATGGTAACTGTTTGTATGTGAGTCCGGGTCATTTCAATCCCAGACAATCTGCCCATGGGATTTTGAATTTAACTTTACAATCGAAAGATAACTCATCCATGACGTTATTTGTTAATCGGCCTAGATTTGCTTGCTTTAGTACCCACTAATCGTTACGGAGAATTAACTTTGAAGATTGTGAGTAAGAAAGAGTTTGACGATTCTGTGTTCGTGTGCCCGTCCAATAGGTGTGTATCTGGCCTATTTGTGTCTTTGCGGTTCCTTCCTGTCGTCCCATGATGTATGGTGACTCAGCAAACACAATGACACTTTTCATTAAATGAATCCTCTTGTTTCAGCAGGCTCACTGAGACCCCAAGGCCTGCTGTAAGGCCACTTGGCAATTTGGTTAGCAGCAGTTTATTGGCAGCGACTGCCTTGGATGTCATTGTAGTATATTGTACGTGAGATGGACTTGTCATATCATTCATACCCATCCCTGTTAGTCTCAGATGAGGTGTTCCACAGGGTATATGGCATCTCTGATTCTAGGGCTGACCCCAATTATTTGACTGGTCGAAAGGATGTTAGTGGACCGAGATTATTTTTAGTTGAGCAGTAGCATGTATATATATTTATTTAATGGCAAACGAGACACCTGTCTTATTCGTGCCCATCTCAGTGAACTAATCCATCTGGAGGCCGAGACTAATCCATTGTGGAGGCCACGGGAATGGCAAAATCCAAGAAGGGGAGTGTGGTTGTGCAATCCACTTCTGTCTCCAGAATGCGCTCTCTGCTGCCAATTTGTGCACATTCGTTGTTTCATAACTTCATTGTGTGAATTGTTTGCATTTGATTGATTGTTAGTGTTTATCAATTCCCCAATACTTATATTATCAGTAGTACATTTACCGTTTAATCCTATAATTTCTAATCTACAATGTCTGTTTGGTTACTTCATGTCTGTTAATGCATTCAACATATTATTTTTCCCGTCTTTTACCGTTCTCATTGTCGGAGTGGACATGTTGTTTGCAGAGCCCACAACCTATGCTACACTAGTGAGAAACCAGTTCTGGTTTATTTTATTCCATTTGCGAGTATTGTCAATTTCGTCCATGTCTTTTGTTTGGAGCGCTCCTGTTAATGTTGAGTAAGGACGCTCACCTGATTATGCATAGAAGTAGGCCTATAGGCTACCTGGCCTGCGCACAAATGCAGGCATATAAATTTGCCCATTTGGGTATCTGATAGTATTTCTGATTGGCTTAATGCACCACCACTAATGAGCTGTGGAGCTTTTCAAAGTAATGTTTCTTCACCTCAAACAGCAAGCAAACAAAGTCTGTTTTTACATCCATTGAGAATGACAACAAACGTATTTGAAAAACCTTTCCAGCTCTCTTTCAATATCCACTCAGCGTGAAAGGGAATAATGTCATGCTCTGATCCAGAGGAAACGTCATAAAACAGGCCTGCCTGATTACTCCTTGTCCCTTGTGCAAATAGCCTACAGCTGTGTCTGTCCTGAGCTCACTGGGGCGGGAAACTCTGAGGGCCCAGAATATTTTATACAATGTTGCAAGGAGCTTCGGGCTGGACCCAAGTTAATAGTTGATGCAATGTTTCAAGTTGGTTGCAGACAGGCCATGCGTAGCAAATGCGATTTATAGGATATTTATTTTTTATCAGGAAATGTTCTGCCTGCAGGCTGAAATGTTTTAATTTGTTGGCTTTCTAGGCTATTTTTACTTTAGTTTTTAGGTTTATCATTTTTCGATTTTGATAGCATTTTGACTAACCACAGCCAGGATTTTGAGATACGAAGACGTTGTTATTATAAATGAAATGAAACTGTTCCACAAAAATGTGCATATGAAAACCATAACTGGCAGATCGGTAGAAATGGTAAAATAAATTGGTATTCCACATGATACATTTTAGCTGACTCTTCGTATCTCAAATTCTGGAGAGTAACGGTAGAATCTTTGAAAGCCAGTAGGAACAGGAGGAGGATGGTTGGGACAGGTTAAGTTTTTTTTTTTTTCTGGTATCTGATATCTGGCTCCCTTTTTAGTAATTTGTCTTATTTCATCATATAGGGAGCTTAAAGCATCAGAGTAGTTCAATGTATATATAGTTGATTTTATTAAAACCGTCAATATATTGAAAAATATGTTGTTTTTTAAAATTATTTCTACTAATCGATTATATATATATATTTTTTGTCGGGCAAGCCCTATCTGATTCTTATCCTGCAGTTATAAGTGTTGATTTACACAGGCGCATGTGTGTGGTTTTGCTGCCTTGTAAAGTCAACCCACATTCTCCCATCTGAAAGTCATAAAATTGAATCCTGACATGGATTTGATATTAACCCCATCATTAACAAATTGGTTTATTGCTCCACGCTAACATGGGACACACACACATGGAGGGTAGTTTGAGAAGTGGGTGGCCTGGCCTCAAGCTTGTTGAGTGATAGCCTAGTCTAAAACACTTTCTGTATACATTCAGACATAGGCCTCCCTGTGAAGAATGTCCCTGGACCGTTCCAAATGTTCCTTGGCTGGTGGACCACCTCATACAAAGACATACCTGACATAGCAACATGTCTGTCCAACATAGCTCTGTACTGTATTAGTAGAGTAAGCGTTCCTTTAGGATGGCTCCTTTTAAGGATATCTGACCCGATCTGTGTGGCTCTGTCATTAACACAAAAGGCCTGGATGTGTTCAAAGGACTTATACTAGTGTGTGTGAAACGGATCTGGCCCTGAGCTTCCCCCTCACTCTGACCCCTCTGTTCTGTTCCGGCCTTCGTCCATATTTAGCTGTTGCAGTCAATGGAACTGGCTGGGTGCTCAATGCCTGGTGTCATCCCTGTGATGCAAACTCACTACAATCCTGCCTGGCCCACCCTGGAGAGATGGAGTAGGCTACACATTCTCACAGGCTCACACACTCATCTGCACTCTCTAAAAAAAAAACACACAGGTGCAGAAACACCTCCACACATGGATGCATGTACGCAATCGCGAACATGCACACACTTTACTATCAGGGGACAGCCTAGTACTTTCAGTCTCACCCTGACAGTGTTTTTAAAAAATGTACTAATGACTTTGTTTCGAGGTCTATAATTCCACCATAGATTTAGCCTGAAGGTTAGGCATACTTTACCATGACCTCACATTCTAGTCTTTAGTGTCAGAATGGAGATGGATGTATTTTAAAGGTCACGGTTGTTTTCTTCCCTTTTTATAAATAACCCCAATGATGAAATGACTGACACTTTTGGTTATAGTAGTTTCCTATTACACCCTCCATCATCGAGCCTTGTCGTGAAATAGCCTAGCACCACTAGTCTGTTTTCACACCCAGGGTTAAGAACTGTTCTGTGGTCAGTAATGCAGAGGTCCAGTGTGTCCGTGTTCCAGAGCTGGGGCCTCATTTATAAAACTGTGTGGAGGATTCACGTCAAAAGGTGGCGTACAGACAAAACACAGGAAGTGGTTACGCACAAAAATATTCAGATTTTTATCACGGTACGCACGCACGTCCCATGCCGGTTCCCCTTTATAAATCACAATCATTTAGAGCATGTGAGCGAGCGTTTAGTCCCACCCTTTTAACGCCCACCCTTTTAATAGAAATTTCACCAAGTGTGAAATGGAAGTTCTTGTGGGGAGGTTGAATCAAAAAAATATATTGTTTGGTGGACACTGTGGGCATTATAAATGTCAAAAAGGAGTTAGTGGCGGATGCTGTGAAGGCTGCTGGCTCAAATGGTCGGACCCTTTCAGATATAAAAAAAGTGGTCTGACATAAAAGTGGCCAAAAGGCGCATAGCCTTACACAGACAAAGTGTTTGTGCCACTGGCAGGGAAAGGGGACACTGGAGCTCAAGGAGGGTGATAAGACATGCAAGGCGCACCGGATGATCCAGGTATGTAATTAGTATTCCCTCATTTGAAAAGAGTCAACCAAATGCATTCAAGTTGTGTTGAAACAGTTATTTTTCTATTTAGTCGCTGGGTGTTCCAGCAGGGTTGGTGGTGCTGCAGCTGAGCAGGAGCTGAGTGCGCCCAGCCCCGGTGTCTCCACTGCACCTTGTGCGTCACAACCCTCCAGCGGCCGTGTCCTCACAGATGCAGTCCTGCAAGCGCAAAGAGACACCATTAACGAGGTTGCCAAGGAGTTGAAGTGGGACAGGCATGGCTTGGTTTCTGCGGGTGCTTCTCTACAGCACAGAGATCCAAGAGAACAGCTCTTGGTAATCGGAACCGGCTCATAAGCCACTTAATATCATTGGCCAGTAAGTCTTGCTGGTCTCTGAAAATTCGCAACCTCTGAATTCTTCCATTCGCCAAATCTTCCAACAGTGCCAAAGCAGCCATTGTGCGTCATTAACCATTGTAATTGCATGCCTTTTCATACCCACCCATTTGATTGTCGAAGCTACCTAATTGCGTAACACCTTCAGGTGTGGTAATTACCCTGATTGTAACTGACAATGACAGGGCCATTATCACATTGACAGTTCTGCGCAACGAACATGTGATAACAATATATGAAACTGTGCACTCATATCTGCCTAACTGAAGCATTGAAAACGGCATCAGTTTAAACAGAAGAATGTCCATATGTACGTATTGGTCAGTCTCCGTGGAGGACCGCACCTTCTCCCGTCAAGTTTGTTTTTTACAAATCCCAAAGTTTGCTTAGAAAGTGGCGCACGCCTTTTGTGCCTAGGCAACGTTTATAAATGAGGCCCTTGGTCTCTACTCTCATGCCCCATGTTGTGTTGGAGGTGAGTGAAATCGTCTGTGTGATGGATGCAGAGTACAGTTTATTTGATTAGGATGCCCATTAGTTATTTCAAATGCAGCAGCTACTCTTCCTGGGGTCCACATGAAACATGACATAATACAGTTGAAGTCGGAAGTTTACATACCCCTTAGCCAAATACATTTAAACTTGGTTTTTCACAATTCCTGGCATTTAATCATAGTAAAAAATCCCTAACTTAGGTCAGTTAGGATCACCACTTTATTTTAAGAAATGTCAGAATAATAGTAGAGATTTCTTTCTTTCATCACATTCCCAGTGGGTCAGAAGTTTACATGCACTCAATTAGTATTTGGTAGCATTGGCTTTTTGTTTAACTTGGGTCAAACGTTTCAGGTAGCCTTCCACAAGCTTCCCACAATAAGTTGGGTGAATTTTGGCCCATTCCTCCTGACAGAGCTGGTGTAACCGAGTCAGGTTTATAGGCCTCCTTGCTCGCACACGCTTTTTCAGTTCTGCCCACAAATTTTCTATAGGATTGAGGCCAGGGGTTTGTGATAGTCAAGGTATTGGAGTGGCCTTTGTTGTCCTTAAGCCATTTTGCCACAACTTTGGAAGTGTGCTTGGGGTCATTGTCCATTTGGAAGAACCATTTGCAACCAAGCTTTAACTTCCTGACTGATGCCTTGAGATGTTGCTTCAATATATCCATGTAATTTTCCTTTCCTCATCATGCCATCTATTTTGTTAAGTGCACCAGTCCCTCCAGCAGCAAAGCACCCGCACAACATGATTCTGCCACCCCTGTGCTTCACGGTTGGGATGGTGTCCTTCGGCTTGCAAGCATCCCCATTTTTCCTCCAAACATAACGATCATTATGGCCAAACAGTTCTATTTTTGTTTCATCAAACCATCGGACATTTCTCCCAAAAATATGATATTTGTCCCCATGTGCAGTTGCAAACCGTAGTCTGCCTTTTTTATGATGGTTTTGGAGCAGTGGCTCCTTCATTGCTGAGTGGCCTTTCAGGTTATGTCGATATAGGACTTGTTTTACTGTGGATATAGATACTTTTGCACCTGTTTCCTCCAGCATCTTCATGTAACGGATGTGAAACGGCTAGCAAGTTAGCGGTGGTGCGTGCTAAATCGCGTTTCAATCGGTGACGTCACTTGCTCTGAGACCTTGAAGTAGTGGTTCCCCTTGCTCTGCAAGGGCCGCCACTTTTGTGGAGCGATGGGTAATGATGCTTCGTGGGTGACTGTTGTTGATGTGTGCAGAGGGTCCCTGGTTCGCGCCCGGGTATGGACGAGGGGATGGTCTAAAGTTATACTGTTACATTCACATGGTCCTTTGCTGCTGTTCTGGGATTGATTTGCATTTTTCGCATCAAAGTACGTTCATCTCTCTGAGACAGAACGCATCTTCTTCCTGAGCGGTATGACGGCTGCGTGGTCCCATGGTGTTTGTACAGATGAACGTGTTAACTTCAGTCGTTTGGAAATTGCTCCCAAGGATGAACCAGACTTGTGGAGGTCTACACTTTTTTTCTGAGGTCTTGGCTGATTTATTTTGATTTTCCCATGATGTCAAGCAAAGAGGCGCACTGAGTTTGAAGGTAGGCCTTGAAATACATCCACAGGTACACCTCCAATTGACTCATATGATGACAATTAGCCTCTCAGAAGCTTCTAAAGCCAACACATAATTTTCTGGTATTTACCAAGCTGTTTAAAGGCACAGTCAACTTCTAACCCACTGGAATTGTGACAGTGAATTACAAGTGAAATAATCTGTCTGTAAAGAATTGTTGGAAAAATGACTTGTCATACACAGTATATGTCCTAACCGACTTGCCAAAACTATAGTGTGTTAACAAGAAATTTGTGGAGTGGTTGAAAAACGAGTTTTAATGACTCCAACCTAAGTGTATGTAAACTTCCGACTTCAATTGTAAATGTCTAACAAATAAACGATTGCAGTACAGGCCTCTGGAGTGGTGCAGCGGTCTAAGGCACTGCGTCGCAGTGATAGAGGCGTCATTACAGACCCAGGTTCGATCCCGAGCTGTATCACAACTGGCCATGATCCCCATAGGGCGACGCACAATTGGCCCAGTGTCGTCTGGGTTTGTGGTGGGTTTGGCCGGGGAGGGTTTACTTGGCTCATCGCGCTCTAAAAACTCTTTGTGGCAGGCCGGGCGCCTGCAGGCTGACCTCAGTCGTCAGTTCAGCAATGTTTCCTCTGACACAGAGGAAACACCGTGTTAAGAATGGTGGTTTGGTGGGTCATGTTTTGGTGAAAGAAAAGATTGAAATTGGAGAGGGAAAAAAAAAAAGTAAAAAGAACCTCAGTGTAGTAACTGCAGTCGACGGTGGTATTTTGGACACAGTAATTTCAGAACAATTAGCCTAGCACCACAGTTATAATACACTGTAACTGCAGTTACACTGCAACATTACTGTCATAAAAAAAAGTTATTTTGGATGCAGTATTTACAGCATACTGCAGTTACTGCATTGTACAGTTATACTGCATTGTACAGAAGTCATACTGCACTCCGACTGCAATCTTTATTCGTAAGGGAAAAGAACATCTCAAGGACAAAACTACATTCATTTAAAGTTAGAATAATTAAATGATAATGGTCCCGTACTGAGAAAACAACAGATGCCTATACTAAAGGCCTACATCCAGTCACATCTATCAATGTCATGCTTGCGTACATGCATACCAGTTTCCATATACATACAAGTTATTTCTGTCAGATAGGGGAGAGACCTTGCTGCTTCCTCTCTATTTGGAATATCTTCATAAAATACTAAGGATCAAGGGAGCAGAAGTCAAATTAAAAGGAGAGGGATGGGGAGAGAAAGCAAGAGGCCCAGCTGACTTGAGCCCAGTTTCCATTGGCACTTTGAAGTCAATCCAGGTTGGGCTGGCCAGCTCAAATTGTGTTTCCACTGCCTCCAGAAATTATGTCAGGTTGCAAGGTAGCCAATATGTGACTACAGCTGGCTTTGCTAATATTGCTAGCTAGCAAGATGTTGAAGAAATTAATTCCCCCTCACCATGCTGTAACTAACGTGACCCCATACTCCTGCCAGTGCCAGCTAGACTCGGAGCCATGTATTTAGCTTGCTGGCGTTAGCTAGCTAAAAGGTTAGCATAACAGTCTAGCGAGCTGACTTAATTTCTACCTTGCTTGCCATGGCAATCGCTATTAGCTAGCGAGCTAACCAAGCAAATCCGACCTGGCCAGCTAAAATTCCTGCTTGCTCACGTTAGCTAGCTAGCTTGTTTCAACTCGGATTTGCTAGCTAACGTTAGGTAACTAGCATTTGAGGGCTGACTGTTCTCAAAGTTTATTCTGTAGTGCAAAACAGAACGAAGGATCCAGGTATGGTGGTCATTTGTGTCATGTCTGACTACTGTAGTACTGCTTGTCCATGTGCTAGCTAAACGTTGTCAGCATTCATAACCGCTCTCACTACTCAGCTATGGCCTCAGAGCAGCCTGGCATCCCAGGGATCAGTGTGTGTGACAGTGTGTCACAAATCCTATATACGTGTGTGTTTGAGGGGGAAATGCAAGCCATTCATACACATAATGTGGAAATCCTGTTTTAACATTTGGCATACCAAAATCTTGAATGACCACATGAATTGAGCCTTGGCTGTTTATATATCCATCTCTTAAATACATGCCGTGCTTCGTCACGCATAACTATATCTACTCTGACTATTTCTCAGTGTTATACTTTGAACCACGCTATAAATAAATATTTAGATCACTGTCCTCTGTCAGAAGATCGCTGTTGTGGTTTCCAGAAGATTACATAAGCAAATGTGTGGATTTGGATGTTTTTCTCCCTACCCCGAAATCTTCCAAACACAAATCCCAGTCCTTCTGACAACGTAACACACAACAGCCAAGACTTTTAGGTGCCTCTTTAAAGTCCCAGAGATACTCAGTATTAACCTACCATTAGATTAAAAGAGTCTAATGGGATGTATAAGTTTCTGGTGTGAGACTGTAGCACTGTGCCTGCTTCTAGCATCTGTCAGGTGGTGAGACAAAAGGAAGATATTCTCCATACTGATGCAGGGAGATTGGAATTGATGTGGTGCTCTGTACCCGATTGACAGAATCATTTAGAGACAAGCTGCTAATGAGGAGCATTTATCTGCTGCTTGACATTGATCACGGTATGTGTGACTACATGTATAGTGCTTGTGTTCTGTTATTGTCTAACACACAGGGCTGGCTGCTGTTGGACAAAACCAATTCCTCTCCTTTGCTTGACTAGTGTTCTGGGGCCTCGTGATGAAATACAAAATATATCTCAAAACAACCATGCACCAATTTTCTCCCAAAGGTTACTATTTATAAAAACTGAACTTGAATTTTTTACAATTTAAAAAAGGCAGCCATTTGCTGTTAGTGAGAAGAGCTGACATGTCCACAATAATGTGCTATTTTGTCTTTCAGAAACTCAGTCCTTTTCCAAATACAGCCTAACACCTCCAAAAATATTTGATCAAATTTGTCATTGCTCTTTGTAAACTCAGAAAAAAAAGAAATGTTCTCTCACTGTCAACTGTGTTTATTTTCAGCAAACTTAACATGTGTAAATATTTGTATGAACATAAGATTCAACAAATGAGGCATAAACTGAACAAGTTCCACAGACATGCGACTAACAGAAATGGAATAATGTGTCACTGAACAAAGGAGGGGTGTCAAAAGTAACAGTATCTGGTGTGGCCACCAGCTGCATTAAGTACTGCAGCGCATCTCCTCCTCAATGAACTGCACCAGATTTGCCAGTTCTTGCTGTGAGATGTTACCCCACTCTTCCACCAAGGCACCTGCAAGGTCCCGGATATTTATGGGGGGGAAGGCCCTAGCCCTCACCCTCCGATCCAACAGGTCCCAGACGTGCTCAATGGGATTCAGATCCGGGCTCTTCGCTGGACATGGCAGAACACTGACATTCCTGTCTTGCAGGAAATCACACACAGAATGAGCAGTATGGCTGGTGGCATTGTCATGCTGGAGGGTCATGCCAGGATAAGCCTGCAGGAAGGGTACCACATGAGGGAGGAGGATGTCTTCCCTGGAATGCACAGCTTTGAGATGACCTGCAATGACAACATGCTCAGTCCGATGATGCTGTGACACACCGCCCCAGACTATGACAGACAATTCACCTCCAAATCGATGTAATGCTCATTCAAAACCGCGACTCGTCAGTGAAGAGCATTTTTTGCCTTTTCTGTTTGGTCCAGTGATGATGGTTTGTGCCCATAGCCCATCACCGGCGGCGTTGTTGCCGCCGGTGAAGTCTGGTGAGGACATGCCTTACAACAGGCCTACAAGCCCTCAGTCCAGCCTCTCAGCCTATTGTGGACAGTCTGAGCACTGATGGAGGGATTGTGTGTTGCTGGTGTAACTCGGCAGTTGTTGCCATCCTGTACCTGTCGCACAGGTATGATGTTCGGATGTACCGATCCTGTGCAGGTGTTGTTACATGTGGTCTGCCACTGGGAGGACAATCAGCTGTCTGTCCTGTCTCCCTGTAGCGCTGTCTTAGGCGTCTCACAGTACGGACATTGCAATTTATTGCGCTGGCCACATCTGCAGTCCTCATGCCTCCTTGCAGCATGCCTAAGGCACATTCACGCGGATGAGCAGGGACCCTGGGCATCTTTCTTTTGGTGTTTTTCAGAGTCAGTAGAAAGGCCTCTTTAGTTTGCTAAGTTTTCATAACTGTGACCTTAATTGCCTACCGTCTGCAATCTGTTAGTGTTTTAATGACCGTTCTACAGGTGCATGTTAATTAATTATGGTTCATTGAACAAGCATGGGAAATGATGTTTAAACCCTTTACAATGAAAATCTGTGAAGGTATTTGGATTTTTACGAATTATCTTTGAAAGACAGGGACTTTTCTTTTTTTGCTGAGTTTATTAGAAACTGACATGGCCTAATTCAAAAAGTTCCAAGTTATACAGCAAATAAATGGCATTAAGTAACCATAAAAGGTGAATGCAGGGTGTTTTCCAGGTGGAGTTATAATGCTAGTTCACGCAAGTTTAAGGACGTATCAGATTTATAATGGGAAACGTGCGTATGGTGTGCGCCAAGTTTATAAATCTCTATTTTTAGACATGCATATATATATATTTTTTTTTTTCTAATGGCGCACGCACATGTATAGTGTGAAATTTATACAATGGTTATAAATGAGGCCCCTGGTTTGACTTGCTGCGTGCTTGTTAGGGGACACCTGGAAGTAACTGTAGAGTTGGACGGAGTCATTTATAGTGTAGCTCCATATGGACTAACTGGGCTTCAGTTCACTGATACAGAACTGTTCAGGCCAGGCCAATGAGGAAAGCTTCTCTGACCAACTGGACTGGGGGCTTGCCAGGCTTTGTGATTGTGCGGCTCTGCTCCCCTTGGCTGTCAGAATCAAGGACCGCTGAGAAGCATCACACTTGCTACATACACCCTAACGCTCGGACTGTGTGCAGTTAGTTTTCAAGATCACTCCAAAGATGCTCACTCTTCAGTGTGGAATTGTATTTTTGCATTTTCATTGGATGTAGACCATGTTGTCTAACATCTGCTCCTGGGCGGGCGACTGTATTATGAATACCTGTATACCTGTGTGGATCCACATATACCGTTATGGATTTTTGCAATACTGTCTAACGATATTATGATAGTGCTAAATAAAATGAAAAGTTGTACAATTGTACTACTTTGTCAGTTTTGTACTAGTTTGGTTAAGTATAAAACCATCAATGGATAACTCATTAAAAGCACTCCGAATTCATATGTTGCCATTCAAGGGTTATGCACTACTCATAAAACATATTTAGAACTTTTATTCAGAAACATAAAATACCACCATGCCGTCAGAAATCTGAAAAATATTGTGCTATATTTTGTCCATATCGCCCAGCCCGAGCTCCTGCCCCAACCTAGGTTCTAATTTTGTCTGTATTAATAGTCTGCCCTCGTTTTGACACTTTCATACTGTAATGTCCTCCTCCTCCGCACTGGTTTCCTACGGTCTAAATAATTAATTTGTCAAACACAGCACATTCAAGCGATTCTCGTTTTCTTGAAAAATACTGACAAAGCTTTTTTGTGTTTTTGAGTCCGTGGTAGTAGTAAGTTGTTGAAAGACGTTCGGATTCAGGCCGTGTGCTGCCTACACTCCCTTAGCAACCGTTCCCCAGGCAACGCATGTCAGGAACTGAATGGATCACCAAGGTTTTTCACATCTTTGAAGCCTTCAATACCTTAAATCTGAGAGAGGAAGTCATGTACATATCAACCTTTTCCCACCCGGCTCGGTGTGCATGTTGGGCTCCTGAGAAAGTGAGGTAATTCTGTGTTTGTGTGTCGACATGCACTGAGGAATCCTTTGATCATTTCTGATATGGTCCCATTGTTCTGTTCAGTACGACTTGCAAGGAGCTGCCTTCCCCTCTTTCAGCAAGACCGATATGTATTGTTAATGCTCCAGCTTGGCTCACCCTAATAGTGATGATACATTTGTATTGTTAGACTGTATGAGAGTTTTATAGTTAGTCATATCCCAAACAGATTCTATATTGGAATGGAATGAAAGTTCTGCTATGGGTGCAGTATACACTAGTACTCAAAACTGACATCCCTAAATACACTGAACAAAAATATAAACGCAACATGTAAAGTGTTGGTCCCATGTTACATGAGCTGAAATAAAATATCCCAGACATTTTCCATAGGCACAAAAAGCGTATTTCTCTCAGATTTTGTGCACACATTTCTTTACAACCCTGTTTGTGAGCATTTCTCTTTTGCCAAGATAATCCATCCACTTACAGGTGTGGTATCAATAAGCTGATTAAACAGCTTGATCATTATACAGGTGCAGCTTGTGCTGGGAACAGTAAAAAGTCACTCTAAATGTGCAGTTTTATCCCACAACACAATGCCACAGATGTCTCAAATTGATGGATTTGATGGAGCGTGGAATTGGCACGCTGACTGCAGGAATGTCCACCAGAGCTGTTGCCAGAGAATTCAATGTTCGTTCCTCAACCATAAGCCGCCCCTGATGTCGTTTTAGAGAATTACGTCCAACTGGCCTCACAACCGCTGACCATGTGTAACCACGCCAGCCCAGGACCTCCACATCAGGCTTCTTCACTTGTGTGATCGTCTGAGACCAGCCAGTTGATGAAACTGTGGTTTGCAAAACCCAAACATTTCTGCACACACTGCCAATAAGAGTCTCAGGGAAGCTCATCTGCATGCTTATCCTCACCAGGGTCTTGACCTGACTGCACAAATGCTCACCTTCGATGGTCACTGGCACCCTGGGGAAGTGTGTTTCAGCATGATAATGCACGGCCCCATGTTGCAAGGATCTATACACAATTCATGAAAGCTGAAAATGTCACCCATTGAGCATGTTTGGGATGATCTGTATCAATGTGTACGACAGTGTGTTCCAGTTCCCGCCAATACCAGCAACTTCACACTGCCATTGAAGAGGAGTGGGACCACTTTCCACAGGTCACAATCAACAGCCTAATCAACTCTATGCAAAAGAGATGTGTCACACTGCATGAGGCTAATGGTGGTCACTCCAGAGACTGACTGGTTTTCTGATCCACGCCCCTACCTTTTTTTTAAAGGTGTCTGTGACCAACATATGCTTATCTGTATTCCCAGTCATGTGAAATCCATAGGTTAAGGTTAATTAATCCATAGGTTAAGGCCTAAATAAAGTATTACAATGGACAGATTTTCCTTATGAACTGGAACTCCGTAAAATATTTGAAATTTTTGCGTGTTGCGTTTTATTTTTGTTCAGTGTAGTTTTATTTATTATCCCTTATTGCTTCAGATAAAGTTCCAGTAATAAGCTTGGACACACCAACTCATTCTAGGGTTTTTGTTTTCTTTTTACTATTTTCTACTTTGTGGAATAATAGTGAGGACATCAAAACTATGAAATAACACATATGGAATCATGTAGTAACCAAAAAGGTGTTTTGTTTAAAGTAATGAATGTCAGTCAATGCAGAACATTTCAAGAACTTTGACAGTTTCTTCAAGTGCATTCAAAAAGCTCTGAAACTAGCTCTCATGAGGACCGCCACAGGAAAGGACGACCCAGAGTTACCTCTGTTGCAGAGGATGAGTTCATTAGAGTTACCAGTCTCAGAAATTGCAGCCCAACGAAATGCTTCAGAGTTCAAGTAACAGACACATCTGCCCTCGTGGTTGAATTGCTGCAAGAAAACCACTACTACAGGACACCAATAAGAAGAAGAGACTTGCTTGGGCCAAGAAACAAGAGCAATGGACATTAGACCGGTGGGAATCTGTCCTTTTGTTCCAAATTTTACATTTTTGGTTCCAACCGCCGTGTCTTTGTGAGACGCGAAGTCGGTGAACGGATGATCTTCATATGTGTGATTCCCACTGTGAAGCATGGAGGAGGAGGTGTGGTGGTGCTTTGCTGGTGACACTCAGTGATTTTATTTAGAATTCAATGCACACTTAACCAGCATGTCTACCACAGCATTCTGCAGCGATACGTCATCCTATCTGGTTTGGGCTTAGTGGGGCTATCATTTGTTTTTCAACAGGACAATGACCCAACACACCTCCAGGTTGTGTAAGGGCTATTTCAAAAAGAAGATGAGTAATTGAGTACTGCGTCAGATGACCTGCCCTCCACAATCACCTGCCCTCAAACCAATTGAGATGGTTTGGGATGAGTTGGACTGCAGAGTGAAGGAAAAGCAGCCAACAAGTGCTCAGCATATGTGGGAACTCCTTCAAGATTGCTGGAAAAACATTGCAGGTGATGCTGGTTGAGAGAATGCCAAGAGTGTGCAAATCTGTCATCAAGGTGAAGGGTGGCTACTTTGAAAAATCTCAAATATAAAATCTAATTTGATTTGTGTAACACTTTTTTTGCTCCCTACATGATTCCATATGTGTTATTTCATAGTTTTGATTTCTTCACTATTATTCTACAATGTAGAAAAGAGTAAAAAATAAAAACCCTTGAATGAGTAGGCGTGTCAACTTTTGACTGAAACTGTATATCCATGTTCATCTCAAGGATAAAATTACTTTAACATGACGTCCCTTCCTTGAAAGTTAAACTGGATGTAAGCAAATTGCTATCCCCTTGACGAATGGCAAGCAGACTCTGTCCTATGACTCCCCTCCAGCTCCTCCTCGCCACCACCACCTCTTGCCACGCCATCTCGTCTAACAGACATGGTGAGGCCTAGTGCTTATTATAGCTGTTCTCCTCTGTGTTGTGTAGGAATGTTATGGTCTCGTATGCCAGGGAATTCAGTGTGTGTCAGATAGTGTTTACATGTACAATAAATACACTAGATGGAAATAGTCTGAACTACTGCTGTGGACAGGCATGTCATGTCATGTCACCATTACCAAAGTTAACCAAAGGTCTACGTTGTAAAACTTGTTCCGTATCGAGCAGGGGTTCCCAAATGTTTTGGTCCCTGATCCCATTTAGATGTTTTTTCGCCAAACCCCACCATGTAAAAACTCAACGGACAATGTTGAATGTTTCTATGACAGTTTATTACAAATCAGCCTGACAGTTTTGACAGTATTTCAAGCTGAAGGTAGTATGGTTAAGAGTGACTGAAATTCATCAGAAAGGTATTGAAGTTCAGAAGCTCACCAGGCAATATTTTTGTAGCAAGGTAGAATATAACCTCTAACCTCGATCTACCTCTTCAAGGTAGAATATAACATCATCATTGATGTTCTTTTCCCCCCAGTCTGATTTAGTTCCTGGTCTTGTCCACTCCGTTATTGCTTGTGGGCATTGTTGAGGGAGTCTTATCTTTCAGGTATGGGGTCATAATATTTTGTAGTTTAAACCGTTCAAAGGATAGAGCAACATTTTGCAGGGAGAAAACACAAACCACATCTAGTGGCTTCCGCAGGTTACTGACGTAAGCCCGGTTCTATGAACCAAGCACAATTATCTTTTTTTTTCTCATAATCCGAGCTGATTGGTTTACGTCATCCTTGTTACATGTAATCCGTTACTAACCAATCCTGTATACAGTTTCACTCTGTTTTGTACTGTGTAACCACTCCCCATATAGGTGTCATTGACATTGCACGTCAATTGCATCATCCACCACTGACCTTCTCTAACCTTGTTGTTCGTTCTAGTGGTTGCATAATCAACCCTTCCTGCTGCTCTCAACACCATCCCGCCTACATTTAACCTCGGGCATACTGATAATATTCTACATTTTAATTGTGATATTTTAGAGGCTCCTGCTTGTGCAGCAGTCTCCGGCACTGTCAGCACTCCTGTCGCAGTTTGATACTCTCTGTGGTGGAACTGCTGCCCCCATCCCTCGCAAACTGCCCCCGGGGTGGAGTATATGCTAATCACTGTAATGCCTCTTATCTTAGCGCTGATATACACTACCTTATATAGTAGACTCTCTGCTGTACTCCCTACTGTAACGATATCAGCATGGAGATAAGGGGATGTTATCCTATAGCGAAACCCCTGGGAGTGGTCCTTCGAGCCAGATACCTTGCCTCCAGACCTCTAGTGGCCCAGCGCCTAATGAGCAGTACAACACTCCTGCTCTTTAATTAACTCTGCGAGGGAGGTGGGGAAGAGGGGAGGTGTGGGAGGATGGAGAAGAGGTAGATGAGGGCTGCACTGGTGCTTTAGTGAAGTTAGGATGGGAGTGCTCTGTTCTGTGCTCCCCGTCTTGCTGTAACAAGGCAGTGTCATTACGAAGTGCACCAGTGGCGGGGAGAATAGCCGTCCTCATGGGAGCCTGCTGGGTACAGCTACATTTCGATAACAGCACAGTGTGTTATGGGGACACCTTGTAGAGTGAGACTGGTGAATATGGATAATGGGGTCAGTGGTACTGGGGAAAGCCTGGCTGAGGCAACAGCTAGTGAAAGCCTCCTCAGCCACTTCCACTCTGGTTCTGGGAGAGAGAGGATCTCCACCAACTAAATCTGTTCACTCTCTCTCAGCCCTTCCTCTGGCTACTCTAGCCTACAGAGTGGATTGCTGCCTGGGCCAGTAATACTGTTTCTAGTTGTATTACTAGCTGACGCTTTACAGTCTTAAGTAACATTGAAATCATTTTCATGTCATTCTTGAGCTAAATATGTTAATGATGGATTATTTCAAGGCTTTTTCGAGCTCCATCAAAAAGAGAATAACGACGGTTTGCCTTCCAGTAAATCATTAGTCTTAGTTCACTAGAGCCCGTGTGGTCATTCTGGGTGAATAACATGGATTGATTGAACCTGTAATCCACTGACTTGGCACATTGGGGGATTATTTGTGTCCGGTTTCCACTTTGACTTATCACTGCTTCTCTTCGAGCACATAGAGTAGACACACACAGTGCACTTATAGGAGAAGGGGAGCAGAAGTCCTGTTAATCATCAACAGGTGCATTGTAAGTCATTCACACCACATGTGATAGGACATCATACTCCTCCAGGCCTGTTTTTGGGGCAGGAAACCGTTTGATTCCCATCATGTTCCTCTCTAAAAGGTGCGTGGAGACTTGATGTTTCCCCACCAGGGGATGCAGGGCCAGGGAAGTAGGAGGGGTTCAATGGGAAGTTGGTTGATGACTGGTGGGGTGGAATATTCACGGGGTGAACCTGGAGGGGGGTGTCTGGCTGTGACATCATTGCGGAACAGGTGTGTGTAGCTAGCTCCTGGCCAGATGGAGCGAGGGGGAGGTGTGACACCAGATAGCATTTGAAACTGATGACTGATGTTGATGATTCAACCTGAACAGGAGGGTGAAGGAGTGACTGAGGGAAAAGGGATTGCAGCTTGTCCCTATACAAGTGAAGCACCGCAGGTTCATTTGGTCAAGGCTTCAATTGTATTGATGTGACCCAATCCAAAAAGTCCCAAACTGACAGTCATGGATAGGGAATCTTTAGTGTTATTATGACAGTCTGGGTAATAATTGTCAGCAGGCCTGGTTGAGGCTGATGAAGTCAAACAGAATGGGCGGGTACCAGTCACAGCCTCCATGGTAGTGATATGGGGAGAGCGAGAAGAGTCTGTGAAATGGCTTGGAGCTGCAGCCAACCAGCCAGTCACAAGTGAGCTACAGCAGGCTACCCCAGTAGGCAGCCTGCCTCACCTCTTATTACAACATGCTGCCCTCTAGTGTTGAGATTTCTCGCTACAGAAATAAGTCATTCCCAACCTGGGAAGCTCCTATCTGAACTCAGCAGACCTAGTAGGAATGAACAAGCTGATGCTTTTTGGTATTTGGTGAATGTTATGAAGTGAATGCCAGTAGAAGCTGAATAACAGACAGGTTCTGTCCTTATCACTACAGAATGGGAGGCTGTAGCCAGAAGAAGACATTGTTGTGTTTTAACAACAAATGTGCAGAGCTAGCTGTGGTTGCGTAACGGTTTGTCTTGCACAGAACCATAATTACATAATGACAACAAGCTTATATAATGGTTTTAAAAAGGGCATTTTCCAAGTGACAGCACTGACTGTGGGTCTGCGTGGTGGTTTAGGCCAGCGTGTGAAACGAGGTCAGGGTCTCATCTCTTCATTGACATTTTACAGGAGTGATTAGGGTTAAGTGCCTTGCTCAAGAGCACATTGATAGATTTTTCACCTCGTTGGCTCTGGGTTTCGAAACAGCGACCTTTCAGTTACCTGGTCCTATGCTCTTAATCACTAGACTACCCCATCTTCTCCAGTCCACTCCCTCTATTCTTTCTCCTCTCTGCTTTCTCCACTATCCTGTATGGTCTCTCCTTTTCTTCTATGGTTTCCTCTCTTGACTGTATGGTCTCTGCTGTCTTAGTTCTCCTCATCGGGTGTCTCCTCTGTGGTCTCTCCTGTCTTAGTTCTCCTCGTCTGGTGTCTCCTCTCTCGTCTCTCATCAACCCCCTTTCTCTTCCTCTCTAACCTCTTCTCTCCTCTATCCCCATGGCAGGCAGCTGCAGGAGCTTCAGAGGCAGAAGGAGATGGAGCGCGAGCGGCTGGAGCACGAGCGCCAGGAGAGGGAACGGCTGGAGCGTGAGATGCTGGAGAGGGAGCGTGAACGGGAACGTCAAGACCGTGAGCGTCAGGAGCGAGAGAGGGAGCGCGCCGAGAGGGAGAGGGAGCGCGCCGAGAGGCAGCATGTGGAGCGCGTCGAACGGGATCGCCTGGAGCGTGAGCGTCAGGAGCAGTTGGAGAGAGAGCAGTTGGAGAGAGAGCAGTTGGAGAGAGAGCAGTTGGAGAGAGAGCAGTTGGAGAGAGAGCAGTTGGAGAGGGAGCAGTTGGAGAGGGAGCAGTTGGAGAGGGAGCAGTTGGACAGAGAGCAGTTGGAGAGAGAGGTGGCGGAGAGAGAGTGGGAGCTGATGGAGAGCGAGAAGCAGGAGAGGGAGAGGATGGAGCGAGAGACTCACCAGGAGCAGCAGTTGGACAGAGAGCAGATGGACTGGGAGAGAGGGAGACGCATCTCCAACGCCGGTGAGCAGCCAAGCCTTTTTCCTTACCTCTTACACTCTCGCCCACATGCATACACATACACACACCAACACGCACACATCTGATGTCTAGGACAGGACAAGGTAGTACAGTACACACTGACAACACAGGACAGAACAAAATGACAGAATAGTTACCAACAGGTGAGTGGGCTTAGGTCTCACTTCATTTAGCAGTAGTACTTCCAAAGAGCTGTCTTGGGTGTAAAATCCCAGCTTGACATTTAGCTGGAGTCTGAAGCGGAGACGCTGACTCTACTCAGCCATCCCTGGCCGCTCATTAGTTAGTGTGACTTATAGCGAGGCGCCTCTCCCATCTCTCTCTGCCCATCTGCCTGTGTGTTGGACGGGCTCGTGGAACAGCTTGAGTGGCACTAGGGCATCGGGGGAGTGTTTCGGTGCTTCTCTCAGCGAGCAGGCAAGAACACACACACTGACACACACTCAGCTCTCTCTGCCTACTCCTGTCGGGTCCTGTTTTGACCAGGGATGGCTTTGACTGTGTTGGTGGATGGTAGGGGGAACCCCAGCCAGCCTGCCCAGCAAAGCATAGGCAGGTGCAGGACTCAGGCTCTGGGTTTGGTTAGGGGAGGATCAAGGATGGGAGATGGGCATTGCTGCTGCTTTTTGGGTCGGTGGGGGAGCCAGTGTTGGCATGGTTCAGTGCCGCAATAGTTACATTAGCTGGGCCAGATTCTCTGTTAGTAGGAGAAAAAAGAACCATCAAAGCTAACATGCTGCCTGACCCACAGGAGCACATCAACATAACTAACATATCATGGTATAGAGTTCACTTTTTTCCCCCAGGACATTTATACAATAAATGCATAACGACCCAATTCACACGGAACATGACAAGACCAACACAAGAAACAATGTTGCCCTGCATGTTGCTGTAACATTTGGGACGCTTTTGGGTTTGAGGTGTGAGCACTTTTAATACGCTGCTAGTTGTCTTTCCTGCAGGAAAAACAAACATTTGCGCTGTTGGCCTAATGTACATAGCCTTGCAATAGCTTTTGGTTGGATTTCCAATTTCATTCATAGTATGTTTAGTTTTCCATTGGATGTTGTCAATGTCTAATGGCGGCCATGCTGATCCTGTGTGTAACCAGACCTCAACTTCTAACTGAAAACTTGAGGTCTGCTAGTAAGGCATCCGCAGATCCATGGACTATTATCTGAGATGAGCTTCTTGACGTGTCCAGCACACTGTGGCATCTGTCTCATATTAGCTATGCCCCTTTATCGCGTTCAAAAGAACAAGGGCTTCCTTGTGTGAATGTCAACCTCTTTAATCCAGCCATTCCTACGACTGATGTGATGGTTCTAGACCGGCCTGCCCTATACTGGTCCGCTTCTTCTGTAGGCCACTCCTAGGGAACACACTAGGGAACACACTAGGGAACATTTAGTTAGTGTGTATGGAGGAGATGGAGTGTATGTCCATTTTGGGGTTAGTGAGGTGTGTGTGTGTGTGTGTGTGTTATTACTCTGAATTCACAGAGCAAAGCTCGGGCCTGCCTCTGCCCACTTACTGGAGGGAGGGACAGTTGGGGGATCGGGAAAAAGAGACAAACATTTGGACAAGAGTAACTCTTCTGGTTGGAGGTGTGTGTGTGGCTGCCACTGAGGGTCAGTGGAGTAGAATGAAGCTGGAACAAAGGAGTAGCAGCATTGCCCCTCATTCAACATATGGCATGAGAGGCCTCCGCTCTGGGCTAACTCTGGGGCTATGCTGGCTGGGGCCACAACAAAACAGAGCATGGATAATTCAGAGCATGCAGTCAGGCTCTGGCAGTGTGACCACCCAGCGAGACTACCCCCGCAATGGCTGACCTCACTAATTCTGTACTTTACATGAGGGATGAGAAGATACTACTGGTGTGTGTGTTGATGAGACAGACTTTGTGATGGTATTTTTTTTCTTTGTTTTGTAAGACTTTCTGTGAACTCCTTGTCATTTGAAAGAGGAGATTCTGACGTGAAATCGTTCTGATAGGAACTAGGTAATGGTGAATGCAAGTAAGGGGTGATTGATTTAAACTGGAGTCACCCAAATATTGAAGCATTTTATTGATTTAGTTTGTTTAGATTAGATTGTCTGTGCACCATTTGCTTATTGTAAGAACAATGAACAAAACATGTCCAAATTGGTTACATGTCTCAATTGTGGTTCTTTGACTTCTAAATGTATAGAATACAAATGTTCTTGCCCAGTCCTGGAATGGAGCCGCTGGATGTAATATGGATAGAGTGAGTGACTGACCAGTGCTGTGTCTGGTGTGTGTTGATCCTGTGAGTTTCGCCAGAGGCTAATAAAGTGTTTGAAGTGGGCGTCACTTGATTAGGCTTCATTCATTGAGCGGCCAGGCCCAGCGCTCCCGACTGAATGTACGATGGTCTGTTTTTCTGCTGCCTCTCTATCCATGTGTTCCCATTGACACATTGTTTACAGAGTGCCTCAGGATCTGTCTCAACTGCTAACCTTGTGTACTAATAGTAGCATCCTTTCTGTCAGAGAAAGGACCAAGTATAGAAAAAGGAGATTTAGGTCTGTGCTGGTTTTTCCTGCTTCATTTGCCCCCTTCTCTCTGTTCTTTCTGTTTCTCCCCCTTTCTCTCTGTCCTCTCCTGTTTTCTTTCCCCTCTTGTGTGGCTGCACGGTGGCTGCTTCTCTCCTGTCCTGTTCAGCGTTTGAAAGTACCCTCTACACCCCTCCGCCTCCAGAGTACTCCTCCAAGACCTCCTCTACGTCTGTGTCTCCCACCACCCCCAACTACCCTCCACCCACCCCGTCACCCTCCTCTGCAACACCCCCCACCCCGCCTCTACGTCACTCTGCCTCCCGTTTTGCCACCTCACTAGGCTCCGCCTTCCACCCAGTCTTGCCCCACTACGCCACAGTCCCCAGGCGACAGCCCGTCCCTCCCACGCCCCCCACCCCTGCCCCAGCAACCCCCTCCAAGTCTTTGGTGTGGTCAGCAACAAACTTCAGCCCTCTGCCCCCCTCGCCCCCCGTCATGATCAGTAGCCCCCCGGGCAAGGCAGCAGGCCCTCGCCCTGTCATTGCCATCCCAGTCCCCAGCCCCTTGTCACAGAAACCCCCCTCCCCCAATGGGCCTCCTATGTTCCCTGCCCCTTCACCGGTCACCATTGGCAACAGCAGCAACCCCACCCCGCCGCCCCCTCCCACCCCGCCGCCCCCTCCACCGCTGCCCCCTCTCTCCCTGTCCCTGTCCTGCCAGCAGTCGCCTGTTGTCTCCCGCATCGCTCCCCTTGTGTCCTCTCCCTCATCCCAGCCTGCTGTTGTCCCTTCTCCTTCCACAGCTCCCCCTGCCTCTGCTGACCTCTCTGTAAACCTCTCTGAGCTGGGAGACTCCTGCTCCTCGGCTCCAGAGGCCTTTCAGCCTGCAGACCCTCTGGCCCAGCAGGGTAAGGCCTCACCTCTCTCAGCCTCGCTCTCTACCTCCACTCACCCACTAACGGGGGCCAGGGTGTAGCGGGCCTGCCCTAACCAGCTCGGCCCAGCTCTGGGTGCCAATGCTGGCTGCAGAGGTGGCTAGCATGGCTGTGGCTCTAGGTCTGCTAGGTGCTTGTTAATCTGTGTTGGTCAGGTGTCTGTCTGGCCTCTGTCAGCATACTCTCGCCATGTATGTCCATGTCTATTGCTCGTGGTCTTGAGTTGCCTGGTGAACTGGTTTGAATGGTGTCTGGTCATTGGGCATGGCATGGCATGTATGTGTGCAAGTGTGCACTCACAGACAGTGGGCTCTGCTGCATCTAGCTATAGATCGCTGAAGCTATGTCTGGAGGGATCAATGTCTCTTTCTTTCTCCTTTGCTTCTTGTTTTTTTTTTATCACTTCAAACTATTATTTTTCTGCAATTCACCATTGTGATGACCTTAGTATGTTACCATGACTTTTCACCCTCACTTGTCATGTCAGTGTTGTGATCATCAAGCCTACTGGACCTGGTGACTGTAGGCTTGTATACGTGATACAAAAGGGACTGATAGATGGAGACTCATTTCTGCTCTGTCCTTGTTCACTTAGGGTTCTTGTCGTGGCACTACTGTACATTTCAAGGGAACGGGAGGGATGCTCGTGCGGAAGAATTAACATAGATATTAGATGTATTTTGATTAGGAAATGACTGACTGAACTCTGGGGCAGTCTTTAGAGGGATTGTCACTGTCGGAAGCTATCCAGCAGCTGGAATCAAAGATATTAAGATCATTTTTTTCCCTCTCCTAAATTGAATAGTTAGCATTAACATCTGTCCCCTCTGGATTTGGGGATCCAAATAAATGAATAACCTCTAACAACCATGTCAAATGAGGACAAGCGTTTTATTATTCTTCCTTAATCGGCCACCACATCTGATGACCTTCTTAACTTTATGAGAAATAACATTTTAATTCAACATTTTGAAATCTTTCTGAAAACCATTGCAGTTTCAAAAGTTCAGATTTGACATAATTCAAAACACTCCAGAAGCATGAATGAGACTATTTTGTAACGTAATAGAGTTTTCAATTGTGGTGTATTACAACTGCCCTTTGAGTAACTCGTCAGTAGCATTTATAGTGCATTCGGAAAGTATAACGGTTTCCACATTTGTTAAGTTACAGCCTTTAGTCTAAATATTGTTTATATTTATAATTTATCTTTATTCTAATATCTATCTACACACAATACCCAGAATGATGAAACGAAAAGAGGTTTTTCTACATTTTCACAAGTGTTTTAAAAATAGAAAACATTTATTTACTTAAGTATTCAGACTCAATTGAGTTCAGGTGTATCCTGTTTCCATTGATCATCCTTGATGTTTCTATAACTTGATTTGAGTCCATCTGTGAGAAATTCAATTGACTGGACATGATTTGGAAAGGCACACCGCAAAAACCAAGCCATGAGGTCGAAGGAATTGTCTATAGAGCTCCGAGACGACAGGATTGTGTCGGCACAGATCTGGGGAAGGGTACAAAAACATTTCTGCAGCATTGAAGGTCCCCAAGAACACAGTGGCCTCCATCATTCTTAAATGGAAGGAGTTTGGAACTACCAAGAATCTTCCTAGAGCTGGCCGCCCAGAGCTCCAGAGTTCCTCTGTGGAGATGGTTGTCCTTGTGGAAGGTTCTCCCATCTCAGCAGCACTCCACCAATCAGGCCTTTATGGTAGAGTGGTCAGGTGGAAGCCACTCCTCAGTAAGGGGCACATGACAGCCCGCTTAGAGTTTGCCAAAAGGCACCTAAAGGACTCTCAGACCATGAGAAACAAGATTATCTGGTCTGATGGAACTCTTTGGCCTGAATGCCAATCGTCATGCCTGGAGGAAACCTGGCACCATCCCTACAGTGAAGCATGGTGGTGGTAGCATCATGCTGTGGGGATGTTTTTCAATGGCAGGGACTGGGAGCCTAGTCAGGATTGAGGCGAAGATGAACAGAGCAAAGTACAGAGTTCCTTGATAAAAACCTGCTCAGGACCTCAGACTGGGGAAATGGTTCCCTTTCTAACAGGACAACGACCCTAAACACACAGCCAAGACAACGCAGGAGTGGTTTCAGGACAAGTCGTAATGTTCATGAGTGGCCCAGCCAGAGCCCAGACATCAACTTGATCAAACGTCTCTGGGGAGACCTGAAAATAGCTGTGCAGCGACGCTCCCCATCCAACCTGACAGAGCTTGAGAGGATCTGCGGAGGAGAATGCGAGAAACTCCTTAAATACAGGTGTGCCAAGGTTGTTGCATCATTACCCAGGCAGATTCGAGGCTGTAATCGCTGCCAAAGGTGCTTTAACAAAGTACTGAGTAAAGGGTCTGAAAACCTTTTGCAAATGTGATATTTCAGTTTTTAATACATTTGCAAAAATGTCTAAAACATTTTCTTTTGCTTTGTCATTATGGGGTATTGTGTGTAGATTTGAGGGAGAAACTAATCAATGTTAGTGTAAGGCTGTGACGTAACAAAATGGGAAAGTCAAGGGGTCTGAATACTTTCTGAATGCACTGTATATGTAGATATTTCTCCCACTTGGACTGACCCACCCGTGTTAGTGACCTCTGCCCTCCAGTCTCCTCTCATTTGGCTGAAAGGAAACTGGTCACACTATAGAGATCCATTTAAATGACTATTCTAATAATTAGTATTCAAATTCCTAATTCTATAGGTCACGCCCTCATTAACAGGAGCTCAATATGGGCACATTCCATCATGGCTTATTGAGCCAATCATCTGTCTGGGTTGAGGAGTCACAATGATTTTCTACAAGCTAATTATTACAGTTAATCCATCTCTGTGGTTCCATGGTTGAGGGCTGCTCTTGCAGGCATATGCCGATATTGACCTGACTAAGGCTGCTAGAGTTCCTGTGTCCAATGCATTTTCTGTCTTGTTTTTGTGTTGGATGTCTCCATTTGCTTCATTCAAATGGATACATTTAGGCCATTGCCACAACTTACTGATGTGCATGTTGTATGACAAACAGCAGGAGGATGTTAGCGACTTCATGCCGTGTATTCACACACAAGTTTTAAAGTCTAACGTTGGTCAAGCCTGATAATGTTAGTATTGATGTTGAATATAGTATGGGTGCTTAAGGAAGCCTGAGGTTTTTTTTGTGTGAGGATAAACTAAATAGGAGAGAACTCGTGACCCCTGCTCTTTCTGTGAGTCCTAAATTTTGATACTGACTGTTTACTCTTCTCCCTCCTCCCCCCATACAGACACAGTGTTGACGCCGGTGCTGCCCACCCCCCCTCCCCCTCCCCCTCCCTCCCGGCTCCATTGTGACCCCCACAGCCTCTGCCCAACAAGGCCCTCCTCCCCCTCCCCCTTACCCCCCACACTCACCCCTACAAGCGGCGGCCCCCTCCCCCACCCGGTCCCCCACCTTCCCTCGGTGGCCAGGCCCACCCTCCTCCTCCACCAGCCCCTCCCCTGCCGCCCGGTCTCTTCTCTCCCTCGGAGGACCGCCCCCTGTCCGGGCTGGCCGCTGCCCTCGCTGGAGCAAAGCTGCGTAAAGTGCCAAGGGTGAGAGGCCGACACGCACAGAACAGAAACACACCCACAAGTCCCTTACACAGACACCCACTGTTTGTCTCATACCATATCCTCACAGGCTTGTGATCTTGTCCAGCACCAGTCACACTTTATATTCCCTCTATTGGATGTAGTGCTGAGCTAATAACTAACATTTTGTTTTTTGTTTTTGGTGATTAAATCAACTTCTGTTCAATTACTTGAATTCCATTTAGTTCACTTTTTTTGGTGAGCCCAGCTCGCTGTTTCATTCACGAGTGAAATCTGAGAAATCAAGCATATGTACACAATGATGAGAGGGACAGAGACAGTTTGTGAAAGTATACCTTATCTACTTTGAAGAACTAGTACAATTATTTTGTCAAGCCAGCTCTGCAGCATACTGTAGGCTACAGTACCTATGCTGGTTAGCTAAGTAAAATGACTAAAGACAGTACAGTATGGGGAGCACGTAACGTTAGATGGCCTGGCTGGCTGACTGCTGCTGCCTGAGCAGAGATGAAATTATGACATTAAGGAATGAAGAATCAAATAAAAACTAAGTAATATACACAACTCAAATATTTGATTATTTCATAGTAATTTCACAATTTTCTATTGATGTGGACCTGTCAGGTAGACAGGTTTGGCCTTTGGAATTTCCATTAAAATGCTCAAGTCATTGTAATGTCATTATTTTGTAATATAAAAATATCTAAATCAAACATCGGGATTATTTTTAAAATAATCTAGCAATAACCAAACCAACCTCAAAACACTAATCACTCAGCGCTAATTGGGAGCTGCCACTCACTTCAGATACATGTAAATCATGTAGCCCATACTGTACTTCACACGTTCATATACTGCACTCATCATACCTGACCCCCAGTTATGTGCCTCTGTAACATAGTCTACCACTACTTCTCTGACCTTTCTCTCTATCCTTCAGAGTGATAGTGGTGGTGATGCGGCAGCTGCTCTGGCTGCAGCCATGGCTGGGGGCTTGGCTGGCGCTACAGGGGCCAAACCTGGAGGGAACGGCCCTCTAGGAGGAGCACCTGGAGGAGGGGGGTTGATGGAGGAAATGAGCGCCCTCCTGGCCAGGAGGTGACATTACACCACATTCCTGTTTGAAACATGGAGAGAGGAGGGATACAGCATGTTTGGGTGGCTTCAGGGAGTGGGGGCAATATTGAGGAAGACTTGAGGCCCAAATGTTTCTTGTCAATATAGATATTTTCATTGAGTGCCATATCATTGCAGATCATGTACAGTAGCTGTCGCGGTCAGCCAAACATTATTTCAAAGTAATTTGGTGTGAGAGAATTTTTTCTTTTGACATACAATATAACATGTTATAACTTTAATATTTTGTGGTGTTTTTCAGGAGAAGAATTGCAGAGAAGGGATCATCGCCTGAGCCGGAGCAGAGAGCTGTGAGTATGACAGATAGACAGAGGCCAGGGAAAGTTCATCTCTGTATATCCTGCTTGACAGTACCTATCTAGTCTACCCGTCTATAATTCAGTAGCCTGGTGTTTGTGTTCTGTATCCATCCCTTCTGGGTGTCTTTGGAGCTTCATATGTTTCTCTTTGAGGGTCATTGGTGGCATTAAAGAGGATCAATGGATCTCCCTCAGTCGATTATTAACTAAATGCCTGGTCACATTTCTGATCATCTGAAGCTGCCTGACCTGTAACTTCTGACCTTTGAACTCACTGTGCTACTCTCCAATAGGACGACGGTGGCAGCGAGGGCACCACGACTCCTAAAGTGTCTGCCTGTAGCACACCAGGTGAGTGGGGTACAGGATACAGTACAGGACTGTAGTGGTCAGAGATACACAGGACCAGAACAGAAACATGCACCTTCCACATTCAGACCACCAGGATCCTAGTCCGTGTTGGCCAGCAGTTAATGTAATTTGGCTGATTTTTTCGTCTTCTGATGAAGTGGTTCAGTTATATCAGTGTAATTATCTCTAATGCTTTTGTGTTTCTCTCCTCCGCAGACATGCCCAGGAAACCATGGGAGAGGAGTAACACTATGAATGGTAGCAAATCCCCAGTCATTGGAAGGTAAGCATTCCATAAATGTACAAACGGTAATACATCTTTAGTCTCTGAGTCTAAACACGCTATTGGGTCAAGTACAACCAAGTCAAAATATCCACTGCCTGTCTGAATCATTGACTGCCTCTGCATTGCTGCTCATTATCATGTAACTGGAGAGAAGGAGCACAGGGGGTAGCAGAGCATGGCTCACTGCTGGGGTCCGACCCCTGGGCTTGCTGGTTCATGACTGGTTAATAACATGACTAAAGCACAGGGCTGCTGCTTACCACTAGGCTACTGCTAGCAAGGCTGTCTGTATCAAATCAAATTTGAATTGTTGCATGTGCCGAATACAACAGGTGTAGACCTTACAGTGAAATGCTTGCTTATAAGCCGTTAACCAACGATGCAGTTTTAAGAAAAATACCCCCAAAATTAAGAAATAAAAGTAACAAATAATTAAAGAGCAGCAGTAAAATAACAATATTGAGGCTATATACAGGGGGTACCGGTACTGAGTCAACGTGCGGGGGCACCAGTTAGTTGAGGTAATATGTAAATGTAGGTAGAGTTATTAAAGTCACTACGCATAGATAATAAACAGAGTAGCAGCAGCGTGAAGGGGGGGGGGGCAATGCAAATAGTCTGGGTAGCCATTGATTAGGTGTTCAGGAGTCTTATGGCTTGGGGGTAGCTGTTTAGAAGCCTCTTGTACCGGAGCACCAAGTCTAGGTCTATCTTGCCATGTGGTAGTGGAGAGAACAGTCTACAACTAGGGTGGCAGGAGAACATGTTTTTAGGTTCTTCCTCTGACGCTGCTTGGTATAGAGGTCCTGGATGGCTGGAAGCTTGGCCCCCATGATGTACTGGGCCATACACACTACCCTCTGTAGTGCCTTGCGGTCGGAGGCCGAGCAGTTGCCCTACCAGGCAGTGATGCAACCAGTCAGGATGCTCTCGATGGTGCAGCTGTAGAACCTTTTGAGGATCTGAGGACCCATGCCAAACCTCTCCCATTGAGGGAGAGGTTGTCCTTGCACCACACGGCCAGGTCTCAGACCTCCTCCCTATAGGTGTTCTCGTTGTTGTCGGTTATCTGGCCTACCACGGTTGTCATCAGCAAACTTAATGATGGTGTTGGAGTCGTGCCTGGCCATGCAGTCATGAGTGAACAGGGACTACAGGAGGGGACTGAGCACGCACCCCTGAGTGGCCCCCATGTTGAGGATAAGCGTGGCGAATGTGTTGTTACCTACCCTTACCAACTGGGGGCGGCCCATCAGGAAGTCCAGGATCCAGTTGCAGAGGGAGGTGTTGAGTCACAGGGTCCTTAGGTTAGTTATGAGCTTTGATGGTGTTGAACGCTGAGCTGTAGTCAATGAGTAGCATTCTCACATAAGTTATTTTTGTCCAGGTCTGAAACTGCAGTGTGGAGTACAATAGAGATTGCATCATCTGTGGATCTGTTGGGGCGGTATGCAAATTGGAGTGGGTGTAGGGTTTCTGGGAAGATGGTGTTGAGCCATGACCAGACATGAGTGCTATGGGTCGGTGTCATTTAGGCAGTTTACCTTAGTGTTCATGGGCACAGGGACTATGATGGTCTGCTTGAAACATTTTGGTATTACAGACTCATACAGGGAGAGGTTGAAGATGTCAGTGAAGACACTTGCCAGCTGGTCAGCACATGCTCGGAGTACACTTCCTGGTAATCTGTCTGGCCCTGCGGCTTTGTGAATGTTGACCTGTTTAAAGGTCTTACTCTCATCGGCTACGGCGAGCGTGATCACACCGTCGTCCGGAACAGCTGATCTTCTCATGCATGCTTCAGTGTTTCTTGCCTCGACATGTGCATAGAAGTGTCACTGGGTTAGCTCGTGGCTGTGCTTCCCTTTGTAGTCTGTAATGGTGTGCAAGCCCTGCCACATCCGACGAGTATCGGAGCCAATGTAGTACTATTCAATCTTAGTCCTGGATTGACGCTTTATCTGTTTGATGGTTCATCGGAGGGCATAGCGGGATTTCTTATCAGCTTCCGGGTTAGAGTGCCACTCCTTGAAGGCGGCAGCTCTACCCTTTAGCTCAGTGCGGATGTTGCCTGTAATCCATGACTTCTGGTTGGGGTATGTATGTATAGTCACTGGGGGGACGATGTCATCGATGCACTTATTGATAAAGACAGTGACTGATGTGGTGCACTCCTCAATGCCATCGGAAGAATCCCGGAACATGTTCCAGTCTGTGCTAGCAAAACAGTCCTGTAGTTTAGCATCTGCTTCATCTTATCACTTTTTTATTGACCGAGTCACTGGTGCCTCCTGCATTAATTTTTGCTTGTAAGCAGGAATCAGGAGGATAGAATTATGGCCAGATTTGCCAAATGGAGGGTGAGGGAGAGCTTTGTACGCATCTGTGTGTGGAGTAAATTTTTATATATATATATATATATATATATATTTTTCCCTCTGTGTAACGGCGTTCTTCATTATTTGAATGAGAGTCGGACTGAAATGCAGCGTGTTGGTTACTCATGTTTTTTAATGAAGAAAAAATGGAACTATACATGAAATAACTAATAAATACAAAACATCAAAACGGAACGTGAAACCTAATTACATCTGGTGAACACTACACAGAGACAGGAACAATCACCCACGAAATACACAGTGAAACCCAGGCTACCTAAATATGGTTCCCTATCAGAGACAACAAGAATCACCTGACTCTGATTGAGAACCGCCTCAGGCAGCCAAACCTTAACTAAACACACCCCTAATCAACCACAATCCCAATGCCTACAAAAAACCCAATACGACAACACAATAACATAAACCCATGTCACACCCTGGCTTGACCAACTAATTAACTAAAACACAAAATACTAAGACCAAGGCGTGACACTCTGGTTGCACATTTAACATGCTGGTAGAAATGAGGTAAAACTGATTTAAGTGCATTAAAGTCCCCGTCACTAGGAGCGCCGTATACAGCTTGTTGAGTATGGTCTTAGTGTCAGCATCGGTTTGTAGTGGTAAATAGACCACTACGAAGAATAGAGATAAAAAATGAGTGTTCCTGAGATGTCAATGAAAGCCCCAAATTCCAAGTTCTCATTCCAGGGCTCTAAATGGCAGTTTGTCGGTGAGAACGTGTTCCTGGAAATGCACCTCCAGCTTCCATGGGCAAAACAGAATGCTGACTGCCTCCACCACAAGTCCTTTTTTGTTTTATTTCGCTGAGAATGTGAGATGTTTTTTTAGAACTTCCTTTAAAGTCGGTTGGTGTTGCATTTTAGCGTATTAATGCGAAAAGTTTCAGACAATTAACAGATCCCTAGAAAATTCCTATTACAATGCTTTATCATTGTAAAGTTAACTTGAAGCAAAGTCAATATATCATCAATACGGCTATACTCCGTGTTTTCTCTG